>NC_068995.1:1267056-1278899 GCF_001194135.2 Octopus bimaculoides | reverse complement strand
ATATATATATATATATATACACATACTTTAAATTTTGGTTTTTCTTTGTGTTTGTTTTATTTTTGTGTTCTACCATTCCTTTCTCAACTGACAATCAGTCTTTGACTCTTCCAAAAAGAAACCTTTTCATGCCAAACACTGAAACTAAAATAGTTTTGGACAAAGAGAAAAAAAAAACTCATTTTCAGACAAGCATTTGTAGAAGAAATTGACCAAAGAAATCTCATGTTTCCATAAACTTGAAACTTCTTCTGCCAGATAAATAGTTACATACTTCCATCTGTAACATATTGCTACATGACATGGAGAATTAATCTTCAGTTAATCCACTGGAATTCACCTTGTGTGAGTTTTATTGTTTTTTTCTTATGCTTTTAAACACAAACACTTCAATTGGTATAAACACACTTTTCCATCATCTCAGGTGTTTTTGTTTTGTTACAGAATATATTCTTGTTTACACAATTAATTATCTAGTTAAAATGTCTAATGTGTTTGTCGTTTACACAAAACTAATTAGCTGTTAATATCAACCTAATTATTTTTCTCAAAGTTTATCTTCTGTTAATGCAAACTTTTCTTTAATTACCGATGAGCTTTGATCTAATCTTGTGTCACTTTGAGTTGTTAACGAGGATATTTCACCAGCTAATTATGTTTACAATTAGCAATTGCAAATTAACTGGTAAGTTTTAATGTTAAGTTCTTGCCCAAATGCCTGCACAAACTAGGAAACAGATTAAGTCTTCCCCTAACCAACAACTCAAGATGCCAAAGACTGGAACAAATACAGCAGACTTCTTGCCTGATGCTAACCATTATTCTGGTTTGTGACTTTATTTTATTGACCCTAAAAGGATGGAAAGCAATGTTGACTTTAAGAGGAGGATTTGTAGAGAATTGGACCAAATACCACAAGGCATTTCATCCAACACTGTAACAATGTCACTACTCCACCATCTGAACTGGGATTTCATTCTTCAACCCTAAAAGAGGAGAAGAAGAGCAAATCTGACTGTGACAGGATTTGAACACCAAACACTTAGAACTGGAAATAATACTGCCACACATTTTGTCAGCTGCTCCACCGATTCTGCCAATCTACTGCATGTTTGCATGAAAATAGAAGGAAAAAGGAAACATTTCATAATCTAAGAAGATGGCTGCGCATATCACCTCACAGAAGAAAGAGTTCTTAAATGAGGCAAATGAGGGAGAGAGTTGCTAACCCGGCAAATGAAGTGTTAACTGCCGTACAATGGAAATCATGATTAAGAGTGAGGAGGCAACTGGACTGTTAAGTATGGTCTTAGAGATGTTTCAGACGTCTGGCGAAGTGAATCACATGCAAGTCTCCAGTGTAGACAGTAAAATAGCAGAGGAAGGAGTCATATCTAATGACCGTCTCATCTCATCTCATCAGTTGTTTACGCAAAGAAAGATTTTCCAGACAGTCACTGAATTAATTAATGGTGCAAACTGATTAGGAAGAGATTCATCCTTGACATGGTGCAGTTCAAGTTTATTGGGTGTCACAGATAGAAGTACTTAGCTAGAAGTAAACTACCCTGCCTAGCTTTTGTTGACCAGGAAAACGTTTTTGACACAGTTCGTAGTCTGGTGGTCATAAAGCAAAAGAAAGAGAAAAAAGTGGGGGGGGCGGAGACAAACAAATGGATTGTAAGAGTTTTGCAATCTCTATAGAAAGGTACCATTAGGAAATTAACTGAGTTAACAAAATTCAGTGAGGAATTTAGTTCGTATGTTTGTTTATTATTGTCTTCCAAGTCATAACAGTGGAGTTTCAAACAGGTTGCTGCTCACGGAAACAACGCCTCCATGTAACAGTCTTGGTCTCATAACTGAATCTTAGAGAAGAACTCCCAAAGTTGGAAGCAAAACCTAGAATCAAGAGGCTTCTAAGTTAATGTAGCAAAAACTTAAGTAATGGAAGGAAAGACAGCAGGACCCCGCTGCTGTAGAAGTGGTCATAGTCAATGTGCAGGGGATTAGGGAGAAGCTATATATGTCAATCCCTTTGTAAACAATAGATACATCTGGGGTGTAGTGGGATCACAGGCAAATTGACAGCGTGTTTATATATGGTGGATGAACAGGAACAGTCAACTGTAAAAGTACCATCGATGAAGATTCCTCCGAATGCTTAAAAGGCTCTCTAGAAGTGGTTGATAGCCTTTGTTACCTAGGCGACCGAATTAGCAGAGAGTTTGGAGCTAATATTATTTACCAACCTGTGTAAGAACGGAGTGGAATAAAGTTCACATAGCTGTTTTTGTTGGCATCAAAAAGGGGTTCTCATCTCTCTCCCTCTCTTTTTCTCTCTCTCTCCCTCTCCCGACTCTCTTTCTCTCTCTCTGAATGATGCTTTTGTGCGAAGAACGATGTTGCAGGATATAAAGGCGTGGGCCTTGAATGCAGAACTTTCGTGAAGTTGGGAAAGAAAAGAGGCGAGTATGCTCCGCTGGATGGGCAAATGTTAGAGTTTATGAATGATGGAGCACAAAGAACTTTGTATGAAAGGGATTGGGTGTGGAATTTTAAAGAGAGAACTCCACTGGTAAGGGATGTAAAGTGAATGGAGGACGCCTGGTGTATAAGAAGTGTTGAGTTGGGGAAACGTAATAATAATTGTTTATAAAACTGCTATAGAAATACATTTACAAAAATAAAGGGATAATAATTCAGTAAATTGAGCAATAAATAAATTAAAAGGCATACAAACTTCCGTAATTTTGTACCAGACCAGCGAATACTGGGACATCTCTGGATTAAGTTTATCAGACAATATGAAACAAATATCGAGTGAGGGCGAGGCTGAAGCGCAGGAACAGCCAAGTACCTACACGAGGCATCACCTGATATTTCGGTGAGACGGGACACCAATGATTTCTTTGCTGTCAGCGGCTCAGATCTATCGAGATTAAAAAATCCGGGGAAGGGGTAGTCGATTTCATCGACCTCAGTGTGTAACTGGTACTTACTTCATCGACCCCGAAAGAATGAAAAGCAAAGTCGACCTCGGCGAAATTTGAACTCATAACGTAGCAACGGGCGAAATCCTGCTGAGCATTTCGCCCAGCATGCTAACGATTCTGCCAGCTCGCGGCCTTAAACTCGTGGGGGATTTTTTTTTATCCTACCGAGGGCTCGTTTGATTTTTAGGTTTATCTCGTTGGGGTAAGATGTGAAACCCAAAGAGAGGAATGCTCTGCAGTGTCTGCAACAATTTTGTTAATAGAATAGGGAGAGTTTGTTAAGTTCAATAGTCTTGTGGAGGGAAGAATTTAACGTTTTAAGAATTCTGGAGAGAGAGGGGGGAGGAAAAGGAGTAGGATCGTTATTTGAGTTCTGGTTAAGTAAAATTAATAGCTTAGTTAACTAGAGACTCGGGGGGAGGGGGAAATGTTGATTAAAATGCATAAGTGGGTGGATCCACTGTCCGAAGCTCCGCCCATTTATGTTATTTATTTCTTTATCTCTTTCGTCCGTCATCCGGTTTAACACCATCGTCTGCTTCCTGGATGCCTTTAAAACAGAATCCGACAAAATTGCGAATATTCAGACCTGGAAGATAAATTCCTCTTCCCTCACCCCTTAAGACACAGAACAGAAACCCTGGAAAAGACCGAAGCCATTAACCTTCTTCGTCATTGCTTCTTTCAGTATTATTCCGTCTATGGTACATGCACTTTGGTCTTTCTTCACTTGCCATATTGCTGTGCTCTCTCTCTCTCACTCTGATGAATTTTTGTGCATCTGATCGCTGTATACTATAAGCACATAAAGAAAAAAATAAAGAAAAAAACAACCAGCGAGTTGATTGAATCGTCAGAAAATGCCTTGTAGCATTTGTTCTGATTCTGTGCATTCTTAGTTCAAATCCCGCCAGTGTCCAATTTACCTTTCACTCCTCCAGGGTCGATAAAATAAAGTACTGAGATCAATGTTATCGACTAAACCCTCCCCTCAAAACTTGCTGCCCTTGTCTCTCCACACGATTATTATCACCAACTTGAGCAACCTTTTTTTGTAATTCACTATCTCTACCACAATGTGAAGGCGGCGACCTGGAGAGTCGTTAGCTCGCCGAACAAAATGCTCAGCGGCATTTCGTCCGTTTTTACGTTCTGAGCTCAGATACCGTCAAGGCTGACGTTGCCTTTCATCATTTCGGAATCGATAAAATAAGCACCAGTTGAGTACTGAGTCGATGTAATCGGCTTACCCCCCTCCTCCAAAAATTGCTGGTTTTGTGCCAAAATTTGAAACCAAATATTTTTACCACCTGTAGCAAAAAAAAAAAAGAAAAAAAAATTACCCTTCACTTTCAGAAACACTTTTTCACACTCAAAATTGTCGAAGCGTAGAATAAACTACCCACATCAGTTGTTAACTGTCAGGAAACTGCATTCTTCTAAAATTCATAATTCCTGGAATTCCTCAACACTATTCCAGGCATGCCTATCCACCCTTTCCTCTTCGTGGCTCTTTCAGTGTTCTCTTTTTCTGTCCGATTCTCTCACAGTATAAAGCATGCTGTGTATCTTTACTTGTCTTACGTCAGCCCTTTCTCCCCTCTTTTATCCTCTGGCAGTTGCTTTTACTTCATCTGAGCCATGTAGACGATAAACGAGTGACTTTTATTACGAACCATTTAAAAATATCGAAATGACGTTATGCGAAAAAAGTGCGCGAAATGCAAGCAGCTACAACAAGCCATAACAAATCGATAATAAGCTACAGGTCGATAACGAGGCTGAATGTGGTGAAATATGGATTAGTTGTGTCGTCTTGCTGTATCTGGACTTTAATTAAAGGGGCACCTGTTCTCACATCGACTCCAGCTGTATCACTTTGTTAGGTAAGCATGCAACATCATTGCACCAGCAACATCTTTCTCCAGCTCTCATCTTACGTCGTTGCCACTCTGCAGATGTTTTTCTTCCTTCGTAGACATTGCATTTATAAATAAATTGCATACATCTATGTTGCTATGCATTTTTTCGTTGCTTGCATTGTAATTAAGAACGCTTTGCTAATTGCAATTTTCTTTTCAGTATATATATATATATATATATATATATATATATATATATATATATGTGTGTGTGTGTATGTATGTATATATATAAGCAGGAAGGAAAAAATTTAATATGAAATAATAATATTAATGATTAATAGCAACAGTAACAATAACAAACAATAATAATAATAATAATAATAATGATAATGATAATAATTCTTTATTATTCACATCAACGTCATTGTTGGGTTACAATAGCAGAGACGGGTTCTGGCGATGTATAGATACATACACTTATATGGTATGTGCTTGTGTGTGTGTGTGTGTGTGTGTGCGTGCGCTTGCGTGCAAGAGAATGATGATTCAACATTCCTCCTCTCTTGTCGTTACTCGCAGTTTCTTGCACGATTCGATCGTCGTATTGTCAGCTGAAGGATCGCAACGAACGAGACAGACTTGAGTTGCAAACAAGTAAATCGCCAGTTTCGTTCAAATACGCTTTATGCAACATTTACCGAACACTATTTTCAGTTGGCAATTAAAAAAAATGTAGATGTGTATGCATGCGTGTATATATGTATGCTATCTTTAGTATGCATGTGTACACATATGTGTATGTCTGTTATGTGTATAGACATACGTGCATATATATATCTATATGTCTATGTGTCCACATATATGTATATGCACTGTGTTAAAACGTGAATCCCTCCCCATATTTTTCACTCTCCGTTTTTTTCTTTCTTTCTTTCTCCATTGTTTCCCCTCTCAACCGTTTCTGTCTAAGAGCGTGGACACGAAACGTCAATGACTTTGCCATTCTTCCCGAACGTTAAACTAATACACCTGCTTCTTGTTCCATCACCTGTCTTCGTCTTTTATTTTCGGTAAATTTGAAAACTATATGTGTGTATCTCTGTGTGTGTACACACACACACACACACATATATATCGGATGTATTTATACATATATATGTGTGTGTATAGATTTGTGTGTGTGTGTGTATATATACATGCATGCATGCATATGTGTGTGTCTGTGTGTGCACATATGAAAACTGCAGCACTGGGACCACCTTCAGTCTTTCCACTGCAAAGGGACCGTCTACTTTTTGCTTTGTTAACTCTTCAGGCTTCAGTTTGTAGCACTGCCCAAAGAAGAGGACGGTCTGATCCTGCATCTGTGTCCCTACACACTTTGACATCTACTTTTTGAGCATCATGTTGTGCTGATGCAGATGTAGCCGAATTCATTTCCATCACTTCCATCTGGGGAACACCAGGTCATCTTTGCTTTTCATTCTTTTCAGGTCAATAAAATAAATACCAGTCGAGTACAGGGCTCAATATGACTTCCCCCTCCCCTCAAAATTGCTTGCCTTTTGCCAAAATTCGAGACGATTCTTATCATTATTCTTTTAACTCAAGTTTAGTTGGAACTCCTGGAGTCTTGCTATACCTGCAGCCTATGGTACCATGCTACCTGTTCTTGCAACTTTCAAATACTTTCGTGATTCATTATTATAATTATTATTATTATTATTCCTGAGCTAGTATAATGGTCTGTGCATCAGAGAAAACTACTTAGTGGCATTTCTTCCCTACTCTTTATGTTCAAGCATGCAAAGATTTAATCTGACTTTGAATAGTATATAGATATATATGTATATGTATAGATGTGTGCATATATTTACATACATGCATACATAAACATATATAATCAACAGATTTCAACCATAGCATTTTCTCAATAAACCCCAACTTTTTTTGGCTCCTGATTCTTTAATCACTGCTTTTTTTTATGTTTCTTTTCTTCTCTCTTTTGCAGGTTTTCCTCTTCATCCACAGCTCTTTGATGATCTGAGTATCAAAAAGCGCTGCTTCAGCAGTTCCTGCTTTCTGGCGCCATGGCTTACCTTGAAGAGGAGCAGGCCAGTGAGGTGTTTACAAACTGCCATGCTAAACCTCTGCTGACCACAATGAATTTACTGCGTAAGACACGGGTCCTGTGTGATGTCACTTTGCATGTGGGTGGAATGGACTTCCCAGTCCACAGGATTGTGTTGGCAGCCTGCAGTGATTACTTCTGTGCCATGTTCACTAATGAGGTGAGAACTCTTTCACTCTCGGCTTTGTGAGTTAGCTGCAGCTCAGAACTGATGGTTTCATTTTTTTCTTCCCTTTAGTTACCATATTCGTAATGATATTCCTTCACGGCGAGTGATTAAAAAGTTTACCTCCCAGCCATGTGGTTTTTGAGTTCAATCCCACTGAGTGGAACATTGGGCAAGTCGCCTTTACTACAGTCCCAGGATGACCAAAGTCTTAGGAGTGTATGATGGTTGTAAATGAGTATCACTGTTATACAAGCAGTGTCATTCATTTCTGATCTTTTGTGGAAAGATGTATCCTGTTGTAGGGGTAAAATATTGCCTTGCTTGGAAGATGGTGAGGTTTGAATGCAGGAAAGGCATCTGGTTGTAGAAAATCTGCCTCAGTGAATTCTGTCCAATCCATGATAGCATGGAAAAGTGGATGTTAAAAAGATGAGAGGGTGATGTTTTCTATTAATTAAACAAAATTGCAAATAAATGTTTAACATGAGATGAAGTGGTGATGGATTTCCAAAGTTCGATGAAGATTCAGTTGCTCGATCAGCTGAATTATCTGCCCTTGAATTAACGTGTAAATGACTGAGTGTTCCACAGACACATCAGAATAGTACTGACTGTTGTTTAACTTTTTGATACTCTCTTGCCAGATATTGTATCCTGGTTCTAGGATACAAACTTTCTATTTTAAAAGTGATCTTGAAACCTTCCATCAAATTTACATTTGATTTCAGTTGATTTTATATTCCAAACCCCAGTTTAACAATGGAACAAAGCCATTTTATTAAATTCTTCATTATCTCCAAAAACTATTGAAACCAAAGCAGTGTATTTCAACAGAAATATGGTAACGAAAGGGTTAATATTTCTGACTTAAATGTTTTCATTTAATATTTACTTGTTTAAGTCTGTTTGATTGTTATTTAAGATGTCTGAAAAAAGCGAGTCAAAGATCCATATTCAAGGTGTTTCAGCAACTGTCATGCAAGTCCTGCTGGATTTCATCTATACCGAAACTGTCTGTGTTAATATAAGCAATGTCCAAGAATTATTACCTGCTGCCTGCTTACTCCAGCTCACAGGTAAGATATGACAACACCTTTATAAATGTCTTCTTTTCCAATTTACTTTCACTGCATTTTTCAATTATTATCACAGTTTTTAATTTATGCATTTTTAGAGCAGAGGAGTTGAGATTTTTAAGCAAATAAACTGTGCATGTTTGTTGGATAGATTCAGTGTGTTGATGGTGACTCTCCTGTGTAGATACTGACTGAATAGACTGATGATGATGATGATGAATAAAATCCTGAAAACTAAAAATAATTATATCTTGACTATTAATACACATGACGTCTTTGTTTGAGCGTATCAAACACGAAACTTGCAGCTGCAGACCATGTCATCCCCCAACGTAAGGCGAATACAGGAGTGGAGTGTCAGATTTATCGTAATTA
Organism: Octopus bimaculoides; assembly: GCF_001194135.2. Classification (NCBI taxonomy): domain Eukaryota; kingdom Metazoa; phylum Mollusca; class Cephalopoda; order Octopoda; family Octopodidae; genus Octopus; species Octopus bimaculoides. The sequence goes on along the minus strand of NC_068995.1, from coordinate 1,270,287 downwards.
TTGGATAGAATAATGACTAAAATCATACTTACGTCATTACCAATTAAACATGGCATTTAATTAGAAAACATTTTCAAAACACTCCAGAGTTTCATTTAGTTGTTTCCTGCATTTAGTAATTTCATGTGACATAAATTGTGTCAACATTGATAATGACGTGGACCCAATGTCTATTTATAGCACCAACTCACACACACACACACACACACACGTTTCTGTGGATTTGTGTTGAGATAATAAACATTGTTCCATTACTGCAAACGTCAGTTCCTTTTGTTTTTGGTGATAAAAGTGTTTACTGATTATTTCCTAATCAACAAAGTTTGTGAGCAAACTTTTACTGTATTTAGTTAGACATTGATAAAGATGATCTCTGATGTGAACCTGTGTTTGTAAACATCATGCAACTGGCACCAGCAACCTGATATTTCCATCATTTAAGGCATAATTATAAAGTATTTAATCTAATATTAAGCACAGCTAATTGGCTTGATTGGTTAAGAAGTTTGATTTCCAACCATAGGGTCTTGGGTTCTGTCCCACTTTGTGGCACCATGGACAAGTGTCTTCTACAATAATCTTGGTCTGATCAGAGCCTTCTGAATAAATTCGATAAATGGAGACTGGAAGAAACCCATCATATCTGTGTGTGTGTGTGTTAGTTTTATGTTCAGTTATAATAAAGCCATAAAGGGGACTGTCACATTAAGTTGACAGCATACAACAGGAAATGTGTCAAGGCTGACAGGAAACAATGCTGCTTCCTAGGGCTAAATAGCAGTAGTATTATTCCCTTCGTGGGACTGTCACATTAAGTTGACAGCATACAATTACTTTATCGTATCACTACTGCATAAATCTCTCTGAGATATTTAGAAATGTATTATTTCTATTTTTGAAATCAGTGAATGTGTTTCACTAGAATTATTATATGTTTACAAGAGCTTGACAGGCATCTTCGACTAGCAGATCATGCTACTCCAGACTGATGACGAGCAAAGACTCAGAACCATGTCTCTGGATGCAGGCTTAGTTGGGTGGAGGTGCTTGTCTCCCCCTTGTAAACATAAGGACACAGGAAATGTGTCAAGGCCGACAGGAAGCAGTGCTACTTCCAGCTCCTATGAAATCATCTGACCCATACCAGCAGGGAAAAAGGAACATTAAATGATGATGGTGAAAGGAAGTATTTTTGTGCATTGATGACCTTCTTACACTCCAGGTTTCGGATGGATATGAACAAGTTGATTCAGTTTATAAGAGTTCTCTCTTTAGCTTTTGGGGTCCTTCTTTTAAAGATGTAGTTGAAAGTAGGAAGGTTTTGTTTATTCATTAAGCAGGTTTAGCTTCTCTCGTTTTTTTTTTTTTTCATGCATTTGTAAAGAAAATAATATTGTCTATTGTGTGTTCCTATGATTGCTACTATTTCAGGGGTCAAAAATGCATGCAGTGCCTTCCTTGAGAAACAACTGGACCCCACCAACTGCTTGGGTATTAAGATCTTTGCTGAAAATCACGGCTGCGAAAGACTGTTGACTGCTGCAGAGAAATACAGTGTGAAAGCGTTCGATGAAATCATACAGAACGAGGAGTTTCGACTTTTGCCAGTGGAAGAAGTCGAACGCTTGATACAAAGTGATGAAATTGAGGTAGTTTATACAATAGACCTTACTACTTTATGGCAATTTGCATTCATTGTCACCACCACCATCAAGATAATCATTTTCTATTTGTCATGCTCTGATACATTGAAAACTGATTCATGTATTTGTTATTGTGTTGTTTCCGTTTGGTTCAGGTGATTTGTGAAGAACCTGTCTATGAAGCTGTTGTCAAATGGGTGAAATATGATCCAGAAACCAGAAAAGATAAGCTTGCCCGCCTCCTTCAACATGTTCGGCTGCCACTCCTGTCGGCCTGGTACATCACGGATAAAATTGATACAGAGGTCAGTATCTAAGAAGGTGCTTATGGGTAGAATGTCTATGGTAGTTATTTCCAGCTCTTTATGTTCTGAGTTCAATCCTTGCCCAGGACAACTTTGACTTTCATCTTTCTGGAGATGTTGAAGTAAAAATAAATACCAGTCATATACTAGGGGAAGAGGGTATTTAAATATTCCCCATGAAGCATCCATTAAAAAAAATCTCTGAAAATGGTGTGAGCAAAATATCTTGCTGGCTGAGTATTCCTATCACTGGTTCCAGTCATTAGGCTGTTGCCATGGCTGCCATGCTGGAAACACTGCCCTCTGGGTGGTTTTCTTCTAATCACTAAGCAATATTTGCATATTTGATTCTTAAAGGCAACGTCAACCTTGGTGGGATTTGAACACAGCACCTAAAGCCAGAAGAAAAGCTGCTAAGATTGTTGCTCTGTCATAAATAAAAAAAACATAAAACGTTAGAATTTTTAAACATAAACAATATAGAGCATTTATGAGTATGTATATACAACACACACACACATGCACATATACAAACACTCATACACACACACACACAGGTACATAAATACATGCACACACCTCTGTCAGTGTTTATATCAAGCATGACCAATCTTTTGCAAAAAGTGGGGCTGCATAGAACATGCCTCTCCATAAAGCAGGCTGCACCACTGCAAAAGAAATCCAAGATAATTTTCCATTAGTTGTGCTTTTCAGAAAGTTCCATGGGTCACAGTTTGCCCAAGGTTTATGAATTGTGAATTGGGGATTTTCCTTAATTCCATGGAATTCTTCTCATTTTGTTTGCTATTTAAATTGTTTTTTTTGTATCTTTTTATTTCTAAATTGTTTTTTCTTCTTCCTCCCATGAAAGCCATTAATTCGACGGTGCCATGAATGTCGGGATCTCGTTGATGAAGCAAAGAAATTCCATCTACGTCCAGATCTTCGGAGTGGTATGTGTAGCCTGAGGACTCAACCCCGTTATGGTGAATACTCCACTGTTTTACACTTTTCTGGAACAACGCTTCTACACACACACACACACACACACACTCTCTCTCTATCTCTGTGTGTGTGTGTCTCTATTGCTCTTTCTCTGTTTCTCTGTGTTTGTGTCTTTCTGTCACTCTCTCTGTTTTTGCCACTCTCTCTGTTCCTCTCTTTGTCTATCAGTTTATCTCTCTCTCTCTCTTTCTCTCTATCTCTTCCTCTCTCTCTCTCTCATTGCTACCAACAACATCAATCTACATCCACTATTACTCATCATTTTAACCCCAACAAAC
>NC_068995.1:1256049-1266763 GCF_001194135.2 Octopus bimaculoides | reverse complement strand
ATTCCATACTCTGTCAAATGCTTATTTGATTCACATTGTTTCAAATTAATCATCATATTATTCTAATTGGTTCCACTAGAGTCTGCTGAAATCCCGGCGCTATGTATCTGCAGTATCGTTAAATGGTAAAATTTATGTTATTGGTGGCTATGATGGTCAAGCACGGTTAAACTCTGTAGAATGTTTGGACACAACAGCTGAAGAAGCCCAATGGCAAAATGTGGCTCCAATGAATCAACACAGAGGCCTAGCTGGAGCCTGTGTTTACAAAGGTAAGGAATTGGATTTCTTTAAATGTTTCGGAACGGTGTGATGATGATGATGATGTTGTTGTTATTGTTGTCATTGGTGGTTTAAGATTTATTGTGATGGGGACGGTGGTGTTGTTATTGTTGCTGTTGTTGTTGTTAGTATTGCGCTGCAATACTTGTAAGCCAAAAGTTTACAAGCCTTGGCTGTCCTCTCTATTTGTTGCCATGGTCTGAAAGGTATGATGGAGGGAGAAGCACAGGTGTTTTTGTTATAGAGGAGATATGTGGCTACCCGGTATAATTAAGGGTAGGTGGTCATAAGTGGCTGGAAAGAAGACAAAAGCAGTAGTGACATGTTTACTGTCAAGGGACAAGAAGATGAGTATGTAAAAGAATTGAGAGGAAAGGTGAAGAATGGTGATTGATGAATAGATAAGGATGTGAGGGGAAAGTTAAAAGAAGGAGATGGAAGAGGCAGGGGATGGAGGATGGGGTGTGAAGGTGAAAGAAATAGGATTGGCTGAAATGGTGAAAGATTTGTACTGAGGTTCCAGGCTTCAGTGGTCATCACTGACCAATGACAAATTTTCAAGAGAAATCATGCAAAGCTGTTTGTTTGATCTCTTTCCAGGGAAAATCTATGTTTGTGGTGGGTTTGATGGTTACTCTCGACACACAAGTATGGAGGTTTATAATGTTGTACTTGACCAGTGGATATTACTGTGTGGTATGTCTGTTGGTCGGGAAGGAGCTGGACTTGTTGTGGCCAGAGACAAGATTTACTGTATTGGAGGATATGATGGGGTTAATCTCCTTGATTCAGGAGAAGTTTATGATCCAGACACTGAACGATGGTCACCCATGGAACCAATGTCCACTCGGCGATCAGGTCAGCAGCTCACCTTTATTTATTACCTTTATTTATTACCTTTATTTCTGCTTGTATTTTTTTTCTTTTTGTGTTTATTTATTATTGCTATTTATTTCCCTTTTTTTTCTGTCTGTCAGAACTGGACACATTATTCGATAGAAATTTTGCTTCATAAAAATCAGTATTATTTTCATCAGTAAGTAACAAAAATTATCTTGTCGTTAGCAAATAAAGGAAGTTAATGCTGGACAAGTTCTGCCTTATTGTGTTTCTTTAGTAGCAGTTACAGACCCTTAGCTTAGTAAACATTCTAAATGATGAATGTTTTTGTCTTAGATTGAAATTAATAAGTATATTAGTTTAATATGACAACAATTAATTTGGTGAAAAGCTCTTCTTCTCTTTACATATTCCACTTACAAACTTATGCATAATTTAATCATTAGTTGTTGTTGTTGTTATTGTTTGGCCCTGGACAACTCTAATCTAGCAAACCTACAACCAAAGGTGTTCCATCTGTGACCACCCTTTCTAATAATGTTTTATTCCTCATTCTATACTTAGGACCTTCCTTGATGTTGTTGTTTAACCCCGAGGCAGTCACAGTCAAGCAGACCTTTGATCAAAGCCATTCCAGCTCTGATGACATCTTTTATTCACTCATTGTATCCAGGATACATTATACAGGACAGTGTGGCTTGATGGTGATTTAGCTGCTATTTCCAGCATAAAGGCCAACCACACATACGCTGTTATGTTGAATGTTCAAATTGTTAGTGTATCCTTTATGTATATTTTAAATTGCTGATGTAATTATCTATTTCAGGGGCAGGTGTTGCTGTTGTTAATGACATCATATATGTGTGTGGTGGCTATGATGGCTCGAACCATTTGTCCAGCGTAGAATGTTTCAACAGCTACACTGGTCACTGGACATCAATACAGAATATGACTGTACCAAGATGTTATGTTGGTGCTTGTATCTTACGGGGGAAGCTTCTGGTGGTTGCTGGGTAAGTTGTAGTTTTTTCATCATTTAACATCTACTTTGCCATTCAGATATGTATATATATATATACACACACACACACACATACATATATACACACACACACACACACACATATATATATATATATATATATATACACAAACACACACATATATCATCATTTTAACGTCCATGGGTCAGACTGAATATCAGATTTTCTATGGCTGGATGCCTTTTCTTTTGCCAAATCTTGTCTGTTTCCAAGCAATGTAATACTTCTCCTATGACCAGAAATATTTTCTTATATAAAGGCAAAGAGACAGAAACACACACACTGGGCTTCTTTCAGTTTCCGTCTACCAAATCCACTCACAACGCATTGGAACAATATTAGAAGATACCCAAAGTACCATTCTATAATCTTGGTCCCACCAATGTCTTCTGAGTTGATCCACCGTAGATTTCTTCCGTACACATGTAATAAATAAAATTTGGGGGTTTTTTTTTGAAGCTTGAGATTTTTTTAATGCTTTTTTTCTTCTTTTTTTATTTATTCTTACCATTTCTTTTCAAAATTTCCTCCATCTTCCATATATTTCAGATATGATGGAAATACATTGCTAAATTCTATGGAGAGTTTTGACCCCTTGAAGAACACTTGGGAAATAATCGGCCAGAATATGTCCACCCAACGCTGTGATGCTGGTGTTGCAATCATCCGCTATTTTCCTGAACATCTTTGTCAATGAATGACTCTCAAAATTTCAGGACATACATACATACATGCATATATACATATACACACAAATATGCATACATACACACACAAATCTCTCTCTCTCCCTCTCTATTTATATATGTATGTATTTATATATATATATATATATATATTTATATATATGTGTGTGTGTGTGTGTGTGTGTGTATACACATATATATATATATATATATTACATAATTACATATAGGGACTATCATTTTGTTTAATCACTCTTTCACATGATCTTACACATTAGCATACTGATCTCATATAAATTAACACACATACACACACACTCACTCATACAACATGTATAAACATACATATACTCATACTGATATAAGAATGTGTGTGTGTGTGTGTGTGTGCATTATTACATACAAATTTCTTCATATTGTATATATGCGTATGTATGTACATATATACATACACTGACATACATACACATAGATATAGTGATCAAGCATATTTCATATATCATAGTGATAAATGCTCAATAAAATAAATATAAGGTTAATTTATATATTTTATGCAATCACAGAAACCTGTCAATCTGTGTTGCTGACAGTTTTTAAAGATAATCAAAGTCGTTGAGTACATAAAGTCAAGATCAAATGACTCATTCTGTTTGTGTTGCTTGGTTTATGTGGCCATAAAAGAAGCAGCCTTTACTTCTGTTTATGCTTTAAATTTGTGAAATGATAGACTTTCCCCCTGACATTTTCTAAATCTTAAACCATAGAATGTGGTTAAATGGTGATCATTTGGAATAATTCCTTGACCAATTTATTTGCATTGAATATAATTTAAGGATTACTTTAAAAAATGTTCTAGAGCTTTGTTACATAATTTTATTATATTTTGTCTACCAATATTCCTGAAAGAAGAGGTGTGATTGTAAAATCATCTTTTGAACAGTGTTCCTGTCATACTAATACAGCGCCATCCTAAAGTATTATAGTGGCATGAGAGAAGACCTGTTCAAAAGAAGACTTTAACAAAGCCACTGGGAGATGAAATGTAACAAAACTCATGAATATCTTTGAAAACTTTTATTAACGTATAAATTGATGGGTTTTTATGATTGCATTGTTTACATGTGTGTATGTGTCTACATACATACACATATATACATACGGACATACATAAATACAAACACACACACACATATGTATAAACATTTGTGGAAATCAGAAAAGAATTTACAAACTAAATATAAAAAATAACACTAAAAAACTAAACTATCTCAAGAAATGAATATAAAAATTGAAATTTTAAAAAAACAAATATTTATTAAAATTACTTTTTCAGAAAACTTTGAAACAAAGCAAAAAAAATTATTACAGAAACACAAATAACAACAGCAAAAAGGAAAACAACAAAAAAAAACTATTCATTTGCTGTCTGAAATGTGTCCAAAGATAAGATTCTTTGGTCAAGAACAACCAAAATATTTATTTATTTACTGCTTTTTTGATGAACACATAATTCATCTGTCCACTTCCTGTTCCCCTTTGGGATACTACTGATTTTTTTCTCCTTTTTCTGTTCATTCTGTCATCACAACCATGTTGTCAATAGGTCCACCATGTCAAAATGTCTGTTGTCCATTCTGTCAGAATGTTCACTGTTCCAACATGTCCACTCTGCCAACATGAGCAACCAGTCAACATCTCAGCTGTGACAATATGTCCACATTGTCAACCTGACAGCTGCCACATGTCCATTCTGTCAGTGTCGATTCTGTCAACATTTCCAATGTGTTATCACATCTCCTATGCCAACATGTCCACTGTTTTCACTGTCCACTTTATTACATGTCTGGTATATCTGCTGGCCACTGCATTGGGTGTCCACTACACCAGATATCCATTATATTCCTTGTCCACTGCTATTAATCCGATCAGTTGAGTGGAAGAAGAAAGCAAAAAAAAAACTCAGCAACCCCTACCAGCCAGTCATTACTCCCTGCCCCGACACAAAAAAAAAGACATGCAAAACAAAGATAAAATTTAAAAGAAAAGAAAAAATATCTAAATTGACTCCCAATTTTGCATGGAAAATTCTTTCAATTGCTTTTCTATCTAACTAAAAAGAAAAGATTTAGCATATTATTATTATTATTATCATTATTACTATTGTTATTATTATATAAGGCGGTGAGATGGCAGAATCGTTAGTACGCTGGATGGAATGCTTAGCAATATTTCGCCTGTCGCTATGTTCCGAGTTCAAATTCCACCAAGGTTGACTTTGCCTTTCATCCTTTCAGGGTCGATAAAATAAGTACCAGTTGGGGTTGATGTAATCGACTCACACCCAAGCTGCTCTTGTAGCAGAATTTGAAATTATTATGCAAAAATTCATCAGGCTGGCGCTCAACCTGATTTCCTTGCCATAAAAGTGATTGGGGTTACAAAACTCCCCTGGATGGACTGTCAGCCAATCATGGGGTTATCTTCCTTGTTGTTGCTGGAATTCATTTATAACTGAGTGGAACAATGTGAAATGAAGTGTCTTGCTCAAGAACACACTGCTCAGTTCAGGAACTGAAACCTTGATCATATGATTATGAACACAACACTCTAATTACTAGACCACACATCTTCACATTCTGTCACTCTTGCTTGTTTGAGTCTTCACTCTTAGCTCTGCACTCCCAGTCCACTTAAGAGGTGCAGTGTACAATTGTATTCATTACCGGGCTCTGTGTGTTATGAGTGATTTAAGTGTTTCATCAGCTTCTGGTGTTGCTAATTTTGAAATCCTTGTGTTAGGTGAAGTATGATGAAAATGACTTTCTTCCTCTCCCAGTGGAGTGATATCTCCTTCAATCATTTCACATCATCGACCACCTGGTATATCTCCAGCCTATCAAACATTTCAGCATTCCCTGCTAAGAGCAGACACAGAGGTAGAGAGGATGAAAGTAACAAACAAGCCACAGATATTTTAGAAAAATGCATTTTGGTGATGTGAAGGAAAAAAAACCTGCAGTAGACTAGCTTCCTTTCCAGTGGCGATGATGTCACAATCTATCAATCCTTGAAAATTATTAGAAATCCCAAGTAAGAAAAAACAATTTATTTCTCTATATTTCTATGACAAGTTATTACTAGAATAGTTGAGAAATTACTAACTTATTCACCTCATATTGTGTGTTTATATTTTTCTACATTGGATTCCATTTAATTCATAAATTGTTTCATTGTTTTTAGGTGGAAAGCTATATTCCTCCACTTATAAATACACATACGTACAAGGTGTGGTTAAAAGACCTCCTCCATTTGCTACATGTTGACTCCATTTCTACCTGTCTGACTTTCTTAGTACCACATCAACTGCTGCATAAAGTATGGGTGAAGTTAAGGCAGCTGGAAACAGTGTCTTCATGTAGCAAATGGAGAGGGTTGTTTTTTCCCACACCCTGTATTAAATAATATATGTATACACACACACACACACATTTACATCTATATATAAATGTATGTATAATATATGTATATAATGATCTTTTGCTTTTACATTTGCTGTTTTTTTTGGGGTTTTTTTGGTCTGTTTTAGCACAGCATCTCACCACTCCTTGCAGTTCTTCATCATCTTTGTGAGTCTCACCATCCAAAGACCAAGTATCGCTTCTCACCATGTCTTTGATGTTCCTCTTCACTAGACTCCTTTCACTTGCATGCATTGACACTTTTTCTCACTCACCTGACTATTCTTCATTTTACACATCATGTCTCCATTAATGGCATCTCTTCTCTCTTGTATTTTCTTCTTCTCTCCTGTACTCTCTTCTCTCGTGTACTCTCTTCTCTTTCATACATGAAAGCTAATGCCTCCATTTCCCAGTTTTTCTCTCACCACACTTCTACTTCGTCATTCAGACATGCAAACATTTACACATCCAACAGTACAAGTTCACCTCATTTCTTTCCTTCATTCCCCACATCCAGGGCATGTACACAAACACCATACAATATGCCCTTCACTTACTGAGAGAATCCCTTTGTTGACAGCAGAGCTAATAGAGCTCCCTAAACCTTTTCTACTGATCTTTACTCTGGCTTTTACAACATTCATCTCCATTACTAATTTTGTTGCCTGGTTACCAGAAGCTTTCAGCTCCCTCTTACTAGACTTCTGAGCATTTGAAAAATCTTCATTTCTTAGGTTCCATTACTGCTAATTATTGCTGTGTGTTTATTGTCCCTTACAAAAATCCTTTTCTGGCAACCTCCCTCAGACCTCACTTCAGTTTTTGTATAGTAATTGCTATTACATTATAGAGTTCCCACTTGCTCCCTTTTTGCATATTGAGTATGACCAGTTCCTTGTTGGTACTAGTGTTCTGTTTTCTTTTCTGCTCATGAAGACTTTCATCTTTGGTTAATTGCTCTTCTTTGGGTCTCCTGATTCTTGATGTTGCTTCCATGTTTTTAATATTTCTTCTAATACTTTGACTGATTTGGTTATGAGAAATGGAACATTGACTACAGACAGTCTTGAACCCCTCTTTTATTGACTGGAGGGAACTGCAATAAATAGGAAGGGACTGAGGACTGAGCCCCGATGGACACCAATCTGCACACCTTCTTAACGAACGTATGACCCATTCTTACTTTCTTGGTGACACACCTGTACATGGCATGCATTGCTTTTGCAAATTATTCAGCGACACTCAGACAAGGAAGTATGCTGTTCTACCAGAAGCTGTCTCTAACTCCCTGATGCTTGCTGGTTTGTATTTTGACTAAGAACTTCAGTATTCTTAAAGAGAACTGGCAATTCCTCATCGTAACAAATCCAAAACTACATCTGGCTTAGCTCTACCATAACTCTCTCTCTCCAACTTTCTTCACCAATTTCTTGGCTGCATCTTTTAAAGCATCTCCCTGGCCCTTGCAGCTGTTCACAATGAACCTGCTACCCCAGCCAAAGCCAATCCATTGCTACAACTGTCTCCACACCCCTTCGTTAACTCTGAAAATAATCTGAATATCTCTTTTACTTTTTTCAGTCATTGAACCATGGCCATGCTGGTGCACCACCTGGAAGGGTTTTAGTCAAGCAAATCCCCCCCCCCTGCCAGTACTTGTGTTTTTTTAAGTCTGGTACTTATTCTATTGGTCTGTTTTGTTGAATTGCTAAGTTACAGGGTTGTAAACAAACCAACACCAGTTGCGAAGGGGCTGGAGTAATATTCTGACATTGAGGCAAACCTCTTACTTTTCACTTAGCTGTACCATTATTTCATGCAGATACAAGACAGCGAGCTGGCAGGACCATTAGCACACCAGGCAAAATGCTTAGCAGTAGTTTGTCCATTTTTACATTCCGAGTTCATATCCTGCCATGGTTGACATTGCTTTTCATCCTTTTGGAGTCGATAAAATAAATACCAGTTGAGCACTAGAATCAATATAATTGACTAAACCCCCTCTCCCAAACTTTTAGACCTTATTCCTGTAGATATATTCGATGCTATCCAATCTTCGAGTTATCCAATATCTTTCTTTACTCTCCACTTCATCCGGTGCTTCATAGTTTTTATGGGCTTATCTTCCATAACTATTTCTCCACCTTGCTAATCCTGGGACCTTGGTCTCTGCTTTGCAGTAAGTTGTCTTGTAAGAATGCACAATTGTTCTTGACAGTTTTGTTTCTTCTCCACCTCTCTCTCCTCATAGTCATCAAATAATACTTCTTGAGAGTTACATCTGGAACAGGGACCTTTTACTTACCACCCACCAATTCTTCTCTTGTTTGTTTTATTGATAAGTTTGTCTAAGTCTTATCCTAAGGTCCCCCAAATTTCTGTGCACGCATACAAATATATATATATACACACATATACGTGTAATATATATATGTATATATATTTATGTATATATCAAATCTATATATCTATGGACACAATTATACATCATATGTGTGTGTTTGTATACATATAAATATATATATACATACGCTTACATATGTATATACATATATACACATATTTATACACACAAACACATTGCTGAATGATGCTAAAATTGTTCCAAATGTACTTTATTGAATCATGAACTTGGAGGTCATCGTAGTAGTAGTAGTAACACTACTACTACTACTGCTGCAGTATTTGTTTTTGTGCCATATTCAAGAAAATAATGTCCAATGTTTGCTAATTCTTTTCTTTTCACTTCTTCCAAATTGAAATATCTTTTTCTTTTTACGTCTGTCGGAATATAAGGAGGACCTTGCATGGCAGAGCATCAATCTCGACTAAAACCAAACCTGAAATTACTCCCCCATCCCCACCATGTTAAAAAAAAAATGATGTCACTAAAAATGTGAGAATTGAGGGAAAAATCTGCATTTCTGTGATAAAGCGCAATGTCTGCCCTCCTTTGTAATATTTCCTGTCTATAAAGTGGTTTCTGTCATTTAAAAACCTGTTTCTTTTCAATTTATTCGTTGACTGCTTTCAGTTTTCCTACAATACGGCCCCAAAGGGTTTGCATTAATCATATTGACCTTTGACTTGTTTCAATCATTGGACTGTAGCCATGCTGGGGGTACTGCCTTGAATTGAGTAGCTGAACAAATTAAGTCTGGTATTAATTCTATCATTCTCTTTTATTGAATCACTGAGCTACAAGGATGTAAACAGACCAACACCAGTTGTCAAGCAGGGTTTGAGAACGAACACAAAGGCACACATAATTGGCTGCTCTCACTTTCCCATATCAAATTAATTCACAAAATGTTGGTCTGCTTGGAGTCATAGGAGAAAATACTTGTCCAAGTGGCTACACAGTAGGGCTGAACCTGAAAGCATTTAGTTGTGAAGCAAACTAATTAACCCCACAGCCATACTGGCATATAAGTGCCTGTCACCTCCCTGGCAAGGATTTGAACCCCAGTCTCCCATGTGACAAGTAAGGATATAAAAATCTGAAAAAAATTTTAATTTTTTTATCAGGATTACAATAGAAGATAATCCATTGTGTTACCAGTGAAAAGAAAATATGAATGATGATGATGATGTTTGAAAATGCAAAATTCAACATGGAGCTACATTCCATGCAGCAACGTCAGGAGTCATCTTGTGTAAAAATATAGACCATCACGGAAAAATGTGTTAAGGTCTTTTGTAAAGCAGCATTTGATGAAAGCAAGCTCTGAGTTGCAGAAGGTCAAGTAGCACCGATTTAGAATGGTAATAGTGAGATGGAAGAAGATAACCAGGCATGGCTCTTTGGATGCTGACAATTTGAGATGGGTGACTGGGTGCTCAAACCATTTTGGAGGCTTTGGCACTAGATCCAAACATACACATACATGCAGAAATATATAAGGAAAGAGAAGAACATTGCAATGTATTAATTAAACATGATTGATACTTTCTCTCTCTCCTCATAAGCAGAAATATGCTGAGATAGAGAGAGAAACATGAAAACATCTGATTTCAAATAAGTCAGACTTGAATCAGTGGTGCCAAAATGTCTCAAACGCTTAAAAGAAAATCAGCAACAAAATATAGATATGTATATGTATTGATCAACAGTGAGTTTTTATTGAGATATAATACCATGATTGGTTTTTGTTTTTTACATTTTCTCCCGTTTTTATTTTATTATTTTTTTTTTTAATTGTAAAGTTTCATGAATTGAAAAGAAAAAAAAACATCAACAATCAGACTGATATTTGATACATAAAAAAAAAAATTTTAATATCAGATGTGAATAAGATTTGTTAATTTAAAACAACAAATGAAATGATTGCGTTTATATATATATGTATATATAATTTTTTTTACATGGGATGAGATTGTATGTATATATATATATATATAT
>NC_068995.1:1247829-1255536 GCF_001194135.2 Octopus bimaculoides | reverse complement strand
TATATATATATATATATATATATATATATATATATATATTAGTTATCTCCCATTGCTTTTGAATTCTTCTCTCTAAGAAGACATGAAAGAGGTGTAAAAGGAAGCAGTTGACAATTTGATGTTCTACCATTGTTGTTATTAGTAAATTAACGAGGGATATTATACGCTTAATAAACAAACACACAGCATAGGCACTTTTGGTGTGATAGAACAGATACAGACGAAGGAAGATAGGATTTACATTTTAAATGTGTTCTGTTAACAAACCAAGGGGAAGTAGAACCAAAACAAACACACCCCTCATCAAAAGGGGGGGAAAATGATTTTTGGGTGGATTAGAGACAGGTGATGGTAATATATATATATATATATATATAAAAAAAAGTGTGGGACTTTTTTTTTTCTAGATATTATTTTTAATATCTGAGTATCAATTCTTGTAATTTTTTGACAATTCAAAAGAAAGAAGAAAAAAAAGCAGAAGAGACATTCATTATTATTAACAGATGTTTTCTATATTAAGAATGTCATGTCTACAAGAGAAAGGAGTAGATTTAAAAGAATCTTCCCTTATTTATTAGTTGACACTTATTTTATCAAGTTCACAGTGATGACAAAATATAAATTAAATAAACTTCACTCTGACTTGAACCCATAACATACGGTTACAAAACTAAAGAGTATAAAGTAGTTGCTTACTTGAATGTTTTAGCTAACGGCTGATCACCTCCTGTATCAATAACACTCATCACAACTGTGAACCATTGTATGAAGATCATGAAATTAAAACATTTTTCAAGACCTAAATTATGCAGAAAGCAGGGGTGTGGGAATTATCAGTTTGGCAATTCCTTTACATTTGCGTAGGTTCTTATCACTAACTAACAAAATACATCAATTACATATGGTGAGTTATCCAACCACCACTCTCAAATATCTATTGATAGTAAGTGGACTTGGCTATTTAGGAGTTAAATGTTGTCACCGTACACACAATGTAAAATGCTGACAGATAAGATATGGACCACTAACTTCTTAACTGGAAGCTTGACACACTATTTGCAACTTTCAGACAACACTTCTATTAGGTAAAAATATATCAGGTAAACAACATAGGTGCAGGAGTGGCTGTGTGGTAAGTAGCTTGCCTACCAACCACATGGTCCTGGGTTCAGTCCCACTGCATGGCTCCTTGTGCAAGTGTCTTCTACTATAGCCTCGGGCCGACGAAAGCCTTGTGAGTGGATTTGGTAGACGGAAACTGGAAGAAGCCCGTCTATGTGTATGTATGTATGTATATATATATATATATATATATATATGTATGTGTGTGTGTATGTTTGTCCCCCCCCCCTAACATCACTTAACAGATGCTGATGTGTTTACATCTCCATAACTTAGCAGTTCATTTAAAGAGACTGATAGAACAAGTACTAGGCTTACAAAGAATAAACTCTGGGGTCAATTTGCTCAACTAAAGGCGATGCTCCAGCATGGCTACAGTCAAATGACTGAAACAAATAAAAGAGTAAACAATCAATCAAGCAGGGCTACATGGCACAATTTCATGTTCGAGTAATTGTACTTGATGAAACCCAATACGTTGAAACAGTCCAGTCTACTCCAATTTGACTTTACAAGGATATTTTTTTTTTATATTTCTTGGTTGCTAAATGTCACTGTTCATACCTTTACTCTGATTTATGTTTAATTTTATTTCCAAGTAATACATAAACATTACAAACTTCTTGCTAACATTTATGAGAAAAAAAAAGAAGAAAAAGAAACAAACAAGAAAGACGACAACAATTAGGATTTAGATTTTAAAGATTTAAGTCACCAGGGGCAAACCCACATTCCACCTCAGCTAAAAATTATTTAAACAATGTCATTTAAAAAATAAAATGTTTTTCTTCATTAATTAAAATTTAAAATTTTGAGAACAATTAATGAAAATTTGGTAAATTCTTAAGAACAATGAAAAGTTCTTGGAAACAAAATGTCTACTGTTCAAAAGATTTGAACCTGAACTGGTCTTTTTCTACACAGTCTTTCATGCCAAGAATTAACCTGAAATAGTGAAGTATACAGTTCCAGAACAAACTGATGTGTAGCTTATTTGGAGCATAAAACAGATATCAATCAGAATTTCTGTGTTTGGTTGTTTGATCAATGGAACTACCAAACTCATTGAATTTGGGTCCAAGGTAATCTTCAGGCAGGACCATCAAAACAATGAATTAAGGGTACAATCAGTCTTGGATACAATTCCCGATATTTGTAAACGGTTACTTGGGCATCAAATATTTTATTTGCTCAGCAGAACTGAACGGATCTACTCAACAATAACAACATTTAAACTATATTTTTATTCTCTGCACTTTTCATACATCAACAGTCTTTCTTCTTAAATTCTGATCTCAGATCCGAGTCTGCAAGAACTACAAGAATTTTAGAGTATATTACACCACAAAATTATATAATTAATGAGACTTAATTGATATAAAGGTAAATTATCCATGAAATTGTGTGTATATTAATATTGTAATCCAATATTAGTTTCAAATTTTGGCACAAGGCCAGCAATTTCAGAGAAGGCAGGGAGAGGGGTAAGTGGATTACATGGAAACCCCCCCACCACCACCTCAGTACTCAACTGGTACTAATTTTATCAATCGTGAAAGGATGAAAGGCAGAGTTGACCTCAGAAACATTTGGACTGCAATTGTAAAGTCTAAAGAAACGCCGCTAAGCATTTTGTCTGGCACAGTGATGGTTGTGTGAGCTCACTGCCTAATTGTAATCCAATATTAAGTCAAAGTTAATTCTTTACTTTGTTTTAGCCATCATGGCTAAGACCTATAAATAAGACAATGAAGAATGAATCTAGTACAACTTTATAATTAGTTACAATTGTTTCTGTACCACTTCATTTCAAGCACCATTGCACATAAATGAAAAGTTACATAATATGTGAGGTTAATTATATTGGAGTGGCACTTAGACTGACATCACAGTATATTTCACACTATATGGATTTTTAAATATATATATATATATATATATATATATAAAGTGTTCCATAATCATTAGTTTGACAAAATATACTGAGATTAACAATTATGGATTAAATATCAATTGATAAGAATTAATTTTAACAGTTTCAGAAACTTTTACAAAACTTCAATCTCATAACAGCAATTAGTTTGAATAAAAGTTGAAGATCTCTTAGAACATTAAGCAATATCTGATGGGCCCCCTCCCATCACAGAAAAAAATATATATTTACTCTTTGACTATCACATGTTTGAAATGCTTCAATAAGTAACAATGAGAGATGTTCATGGAAGAGTTAAACTAACAGAAGATACACAGGAAGAGAACATGCAAAATATAAATATTTATACAGTACATACAACTTGGGAGGGATGTGAAGGAGAAAAATAATAATAATAATAATGATAGAACAAAGAACAACAAAAAATAATTGAATTCAGATTTAAAAAAGATACAGACCATTTTTAATTCAAGGTTTTCATTATACAAAAAAAAAAAGAAAAAAAGTTTATGAGACATTTTAAACCAGGAAAGAATTCAAAATTGGCATGAAAGTATTGAAATATGAAAGAATAGGTAAGGCACAAAAATGGACCAAAAATCATTGGTCGAATGAGAATATTCCTTTCAATCACTTTTATATATAAAAAAAAAATTATTTGTTTAACAAGTTACATAGAAACTAATTTGTCGTTAACAGCATCTTAATGATAGAACAACTGGTTGTATCGAATAAGAGGCTTCGTTAAATTTAATATTTATTAAAATAGAAACCACATGGGTATAATTATACAAACCACATTTTTTTGTTTGTTTTGGAGAGTGGTGCATTTCAATAAAATCGAAAAAGATAAGGAGAAATATATTTTAAATGGCACTAAAAATATATGTCCAAAAATTATCATTTAATTAAAACACTAAAAAAGTAAAACTAAGTTATAACACAGTAATTATTTTGAAAAATATTAATTTTTGTTTGTTTTAAATCTTAACGTGTTGAGTATTTTAGAAATTCTGTATAGGACATTTGTCAACTTTTCACTACATCGGCCAGTAATAGCTAACAATTCAACAATCTACAAATTTGTAGATATTTGTGGTCTTTTTACCAATTTACAGATTGTTAACAGTTGTTCTAAACATAAAGGTCCATGCAAGTTTGATAATGCCAACAAATAGGAAGAGCTTGTTATTGCTAATAATAATAATAATAATATTATTATAGAACCATACAGGTAGCTTACTTTTGTCCATATGAAATCCCTGTATGGGTTAACAAAACAGAACAATATAAATATACAGAGCATTACACCAGATACTAGAAAACAAGGCTTTGCCAATTAAACAGTAAATAGAGGTAAAATGGCAGAGATGCTAAAGTGTACATCTACAAGCCATAGAGTCACAGGTTCAAACCTCACTACTATGGTTACCAATTTTTTTTTCTTTTTACTTTTGGACGAAGCATAGTTTTACTTGCCTCAGTTTGTGAGGTTGATGAATAACAAGTTCACTGCCTTTTTTTATTTTTATTACAGTTTAGTGATTGGAAGAGCATCCAGTCATAAAATAACAATTTATCCAGTAATTATGCAAACAACAAACCAATGATACCTCGTTTCTCACAGGGCAAATTTTTAAGGAAACTATTTTGAGAAGGCCATTACACACATGTGCAACAGCAATCATGACTGCAACTTGAACCCATGTCATGCTAAGGCAACCATTACTGAATAAAGAAATATTAACAGAAACTTTACAGAAAAAAATGGCAAGAGACGGAGCAATAGAGAAAGAGATTGAAGATGGAAGAGAGATTAAGTCGTCACTGGTTTCCTTTCATTAGTGTAATTACAATTCACTTTCATCCTAGTTACAAACATGTAAACTTAATACACCTTCTCCAACAGTCTACCTGATAGACAGCCTCTGTGTAGTCACGATTCTTGCTAGAAACAGAAGCTGAATTTGTCTCAAATCACACCCAACCATTGACATTATGTAATGCAGCCTGAGGTAGACTTTGCTTAGGGTTAAAAAAAGAGGATGGATTGGTCAAGACATGAACCTTAATCACCACTGCTATGATGTGTGGAAACCACACATGGAAGTATTTCTCTGGCACCACATAAAAAACATGAGAAAAGAGGAGTTTCCTACTCACAGCCAAAAGACAGCAGCTAGAGTTGAAGTAACAAAACCTCTGTGGGTGTGTGTGTGTGTGTTGTTGACGGTCAGGGAAAAAAAGAGTACTCACTACCATAACGGGGATTAACAATGTATTTCAGTTTGGTCAAGTTGGTCTCTGACCAGTCTGAGTTTCACCCGTGGGTACACAGGATCTTCAGGTAAGTTATGACTGATAATTTAAATGAAGATCCTGCGCATTCATCAGGTGAAACTCAGAGTAACCAGAGACTGACTTGGCCAAAATAAAATATCTCTGTATCAATCAGACCTCACTAGTCACAATGCACTTCCAATTGTCTTTTGATTGCATCACTCTTTTCCATTTTGTTCCAAATTGCTTAACTAAATCGTCTTCCCAACATTGTTGAGGCCTTCCAAGTGGCTTTTTCCAATCTCTTGGAACTGCATGGGTTTACCTGTTGTCTGAACCCTATAGGCATGCCCAACCCAGCAGAACTTGTGCTTTCAGTATTCTGCGATCAAATCATTCACTCCTCTCCATTCTCAAATTATCACAGTGTGTGTGTGTGTGTGTGTTTGCACATGCAGCCTACAAGTGTTTGTTTGTTTATTGAAACATTAGTTGAAGGTCTAAGAATTCAAAAACTTTAGGAGACTGAAATTGTTTTTAACAGTGGAACTCCAAGCAAATAAAACTATAAATAATAGAATTTGGGTGCTTAACTGATAAATAAAAACAAACATTTACTAATGAAGGATTCGATACTGGAAGGAAAAAAAAAAAAGAAGTGAAATTTATTATATAATGATGTTGACTAACTTCAAATTTCCTCTCTCAAGGCTGAATGAACTGGTTTAGATAACAGCATAAATGAATGCAGACCTAAGATTACCCTGGAGAACAGTCCTTTCCCGTCATAGATCTACAGAGCAACTATGAACTCAACAACTACAAGCTAATGAAACACTCGTGAATTTTACAGTGCTCCTACCAAAAGCATTGGAGAGCTAGCAGTACCTACTTTTTACAGCTAGATGGGCTGGGCCATTGACAATGAGACATTCTGGTGACTTACATGCAGTGGAACCAGTGTATGAACCCTTGACTTCTTAGCAAGCTCATTTGTTCCTTACTCTCTCAGAAACATCTACAGTTCTTATCAAGGATGGTCACCAAATACAAAGTCACACATCATTCCAGACTATGTCAAAAAAAAAAAAGACCCCATCCCCCATGTTTCATAGAGAAGACATTGCTCTCCAACAGTCGCCAACACTGATGCTGTGTCCCCTCACTCTCTCCCCCTAACCCTTCTTCCTTAATAACTTCTCATTGGAACTTACAACAGTCTGAACCCACTTATTACATCTACTCTACCTACTTCCCATGGTGATGCATTGAGCCCAATGCTGTGACATGTGCTTCACCTACTCCACCCACTCCTCACAGTGACTCACCATCTTGACCCCTTCCTTAACACTTCACACAATCCCTTTTTTCCCTAGAATTATATCACAAACTTTCCTATTCATATTTTGTCCTTGAACCAATTTTGCTACAAAACACACAAATCTCAAATTCTGGCTGGAGGCAATTCAATTGCTGAAGAATTCCTGGGGAAGACATGAACAGAACACTTAACACTTTTCTCTTCCTACAAAAATTGCAGAACTAATTTCTCAGTCAACACAGAAACGTTTCCCTTATTTTAAATTTAAAATAAAATTAGAAAAAATTTCTTTAAGTTTTCTTCAGACAATGAGGTTTAGTGGTTTTGTAAACTTCTAGATTAAATTCTTTAGAGAATATTCCAGTTCTATGAGTAACTACTGACAACATTTTTCACTACATAACAGGAATTCCATTTTTTTACGTGAGACATCGGAAGTTGATCAATTGTTAGATTTAAGTTTAAAAAAAAAAAAAAAAGGAGCAGGGGTGGAATTACAAATTGTCCAAATGTTGAGGTGCATGAATAGGTGTCATGGTTGACCAATTAGTAGTTGTTGAAACCTAATCAAAGTCAGACATTTCTGGAGAACAGATAGTTTTTCAGCGAACATTTCAGCAAATATGGACATTCACAAACCTGCCTTCGTTGGGAGACAGACAGACAGACATTGACAAAGCAGTCTTTTGTGATAATGACGTGGAAATAAAGCATGTGAAAATGATGATGATGACATTAATGATGATGGTGATAACACTCATTTAGCTGCGTGACATTGTTGTGTAACTTGGTAATCTGATGTAGATAGAGAGGAAGAAAGAAAGAGATGAGGTGGGGGAGGGAAGGGGGAGGAAAGGGAGAGAAACGGTTCCAAATAAAAAGGCTGCAACATTTGCAACACAAAGAGGAGCAGCAGCTCAGGTTTGGTTAGAAATGTCAGTTTTAATCTATTAATCATTGTTTATTACACAAAGACATCCTCAGCCTCTTCCGCTGAGTCTAATATATTTGGTAATCATACATACACATATATATATATATATATATA
>NC_068995.1:1243680-1246573 GCF_001194135.2 Octopus bimaculoides | reverse complement strand
ACTACCTGAAGGGGTGGGGTGGCAAAGACTGAATGTGAAAGAGAGAGAGAATGATAAACATAGAGATAGACAGGAGAGAGAAAGTAACAATGAGAGAGACAGAGAAAAAGGAGGGAGGGAGGGAGAGAGAGAGAGAGAGAGAGAGAGAGATAAATAAGGACAGATAAACTGAAGGAAAGGGAACGGTACAGGCAATGAGAGAGAGAAAGAAAGGGAGACCCTAAAAGAGAGAGAGAGAAATAGAGACAGACTGAAAGAGAAAAACAGAAAGGGAGACCCTAAAAGAGAGAGAGATAGCACAAGAGGGAATGACAATGAGAAATAGACAGACAAGAATAAAGAGAGAGAGAGAAAGAGGTGAGATATTAGTGGAGAGAAAGTGAAGAGGAAGAAATGTCACCAAACCTTTCTCATCTCTTCCAAATCACACTTGTTGCCAACCATTACAATAGGAATATCTTCACGATTTCGAACCCGGTCAATCAATTTCTTGTAAGTGATGGCTTCTTCAAAACTTCTTCGGTCAGTAATGGAATAACAGATGATAAAACCTTCGCCTTTCCTCATGTACTGCTCACGCATGGCTGTGAATTCAGGCTGCAATGGAGATTACAATCAGTGTATCTTAATTCAATATCTTTTGTGATTGCTGTCAGATATAATGGGGTTGTTGATGTTATTGATGACAATGATGATTACATTACAGCTAGGATTACATTAGATCACGTGGTCCCTTTTTTTTTTGAAAACAGTGGGGTTTGTTTTAAAAGAAATTTGGCTATTTCCAGTAGATCAATTGACCATACAAAGACTCTGGTTGAATCATATTTATGGGTGCGTGTTTGTGTGTGTGTGTGTGTGTGTGTGTGTGTGTGTGTGTACACAATCCAGCACAGTTTGTGTGTTTATTTATGAAAATGTGTGACAGCCGTAAAATATCTAAGGTATACCCATCCTACCCAAACATTCTACCACTCCATCATCTTTTCACCCCCATTGTCCATAAGTCACCTACCTGTCCAGCAGTGTCCAGAATGTCCAGCTGAGCTGGCTCCCCATCAATGCGAGCTTGTTGTTGGTAGGCATCCTCTGGAAGTGAGACAGAATGGGAGTTGGTCAGAACTCATGCTTATGATAAGTCAACAGCAAAGATAAATCATAGCTAAGATGGATCAACAAAGACAAATCATAGCTATGATAGCTCAGAGAAAATAATTTATTGTAAAGTATTTCAATCAGGTCATTGGTCTAAAGAATACTTTGATATCTTAATGAGCTACTTCCTTTTAATTCTACCTGGGTGTTGTGGTTTCTTCTGGTCTTTACACCCACCCCATCACAGAAGACTTGTATAACCATCACACAAAGCTGCTGCCTTGCCTTCACCACTTCAAATGGCCATGTGGCAGCAACAGCAGCATCGCTCATCAACAGGCAACTCATATGATTGTTCTATCTGGCAGTATCATCTCAAAATTTCCATATTCTTTGGGCTGTCCACTGTCATTCTTCAATGGAGAAGGAATAGGAGAAAGTTTGATGTTTGGCTGTTTTGTGTCCAGGTGTCTGGTTCCAGATCTCTCTTCAGCGTGTCTTTGAAGTGGAGCCTTTGTTGTCTTGTCTGTAGGTTTAGTTCCTTCTCTCAGAACACTAGAGTAAGATCTACAGCTGAAAGGCATCCTTGCAAGATGTTCAGCTCATTGGAGGCAGGTGATGTTGAGGTTGAGCGAGGCTGAGATCTGATAAAAATAATAAAAAGATACAAGCAAAGAAAAAAAAAAGAAAGAAAGAAAAAGGAGAACAACAACAAATACTCACCTATTGTAGGGTCATGGTACTCTAAAAATCTGTGGCAAACAAACTGGATGACAAGGGCTGGAAATAGAGAGAGAATAATGAAGGTTAATAATGGGAAAATATTTAGTGAGAAAGAGACATTTGGGTAACAGAAACTTAGATAACATTAGCCCATTGCATGGGACTTGATACTGACCCCAGAATGATGAAAAATAAAAATCCCCAGTAGGGCTTGAACTCTAGATGTAAAGAGACAACCAAATATCACAACACTATTTGGCTTGATGCTCTACTGATTCTGCCATTTATACAAAATGAAAGCCACATAGTCATAGCAAGCCGTGAGATTGTGTGATATTCATGCCTTACTAAAGAGAATGTTGATGATAATAATAATAATAATGTTAGGGTAAAGAGAGTGAAACTGCGTGATTGGGTGGTGGTTGTTACTTAATCTCAGGTCAGGATTGACCAAACAAACCCATTGCCAAATGTCTTCCACCCATGACCATTCCAACTCCTGCTTTTCAGACTTGTCCCTCCTCATTTAGCCCTTTAGCATCCAGGTCACTCTGTGACCCGTTTTTTTTATTCACATACCTTTTAAATTAATCAGGCATTATCTCATAGCTTTAAGATTTCGTTGACGTGTTTATATTTAGAATGACTTTGTAGGGTAGGTGTGAGAAGTCAGATCTGGTTGGTTTGAACATAAAACAAGAATATTTGGGCCTGATGTGGCCAGTTTAAATGTTGGAGGTTTAAGCCAACAAGATGTGATTTGTATGAGGTTTGGTTGGTATATCTAGCAGGTTGACAGGACTGTAAGGGCTCCCTTCTCCAGACCCCCCCCTCCCCGCCTCATGTGTTTGGTGGTGGCGACAGACCTTCCTTGCAAAGGCCACACTTTCTGGTCTTTAAAATTTAACCTTTTAGTCACTGCAACACATCGTACATCCCTTCCCCCACCACTTAACCATCCCAAACCACTGGGCCTTTCTACACAGGGCTTAATTAAAGTCGTTAGAGATAAAGATCTTTCCATAGTTTAATTGACAATTTGACACACACACACACACCACATTTCCCCCCCCCC
>NC_068995.1:1217076-1243603 GCF_001194135.2 Octopus bimaculoides | reverse complement strand
CCACACCACCTACACAAACAGCATGTGTATACACACACACACACACATACATACATACACCAACTACCAGCTTATGTATGTATATACAAATACAAGCAAATACACATGGCTATGCTACAACATCAGACCACTTCAAAAAATGGCCACCCTTAGAGAGAGAGAGAGAGAGAGAGAGAGAGAAAGAGAGAGAAAGAGAGACCACAACACACACACACACACACACAGCAAACACATGCACACCCCTCTACTACAATACATTACAGAAACATCATCTCTTCCTGTCCCTCGCAGTTATGCACTTAGGCCCTCCTCCTCTTTACTCCCCCTCTCCCACTGTTCCACCTTCATACTTCCAAAGATTTAACCTCATTAGTTTGTAGTCAGTCATAAAACACCACCACCACCACCACCACCACCACAGCCACCAACATCCACCTGTCTCATCCCATTATTTATTATTATTATTATTATTATTATTCAAAAGCTACTTGCCCTTCCCCTTCGTGCAGTCATAAGTAGCACTAACAGAATGACCGCTTTGAAGAAAATATGCAACACACTCACTCATGCACACACATCCACCCTTTTCATACATATAAACATAGCAACATTTTACACACACACACATACAGAAGAGCAAAGAACTACAATATGAAGAGGTCAGAGGTATTGGACCAGTCACCTACGTAGGGAGCAGAGGAGTGGAGTGACTTAGTCTCATACCTCCACCCCTCAGACACATCCGATTTATTCATCGTTTCCTCCCCTTGACACCCTTATTTTGTACACACCCTCAGGTCTTGCACTGATCCCAACACCTAGTTCTTCTTCCTTGGAGCTTCCATACACACATGCAAGCAATAAAGAATTAATGTCCACCCTGTTCCACTTCGCCTCATACAGTTAATTGCTGCATGTCAGGGTGTGTAGCTATGGTGACCAGTCAGGTAGAAACTTGGTGTGTCAAGAACTGTTGGGTCAAAATTGGCCAAAGACTACAAAAAACACAACAAAAACATTTTGGGTGGGTTTAGTTGTTGTTGTTGTTGTTTAACTCTAGGCTCAAACTTGATTAAAGAAAAACTTAAGATTTAAGATAATCCACTTATAATCATTTCATCCTTTTCAAGGGTTATCTAGGACTACATTATCTAATGTTTAAGACAGTAGAGTTTGATTTGAGAGGGATTCAGCTGCTATGTTTAACAGGTTGAGTGACTTTGTAGAAGCAAGCTCCCTTCTTAGTTGAGTATTCAACTGTGATGATGCTTATAGACAGATAACCTCCCCTGGATAGGTTTTACTGGAACTGCTGCTGTTACTGTTGCTGCTACTCCCCTCACATGCCTTCATATATATATATATATATATATATATATGCAGAGTATATGCATGTATGGAAAGTGAGATACATTAATTATACAGAGTGTTTGGGCTAAATTGAATGAATGTTTTAGTCTCCATTTTTTCAAGGACTGCTTGATGTTTTGGTGAACAATCAACAGCGTTGGAGAGCATAAAGATTGAAGTTGTAGTTGAGAAAAAAGTTAACCGACATGGAGGGCTGGAAGCCATCTGAATATTGGAAAAGTGTTACCTGTATCATGATGAATCATGCAGCATATAAAAAAATGCTGACATCATGACCACTGTTCAATGCTGTGTGAACAAACACAGTAAAGGCTGTAAAATGCTACATGGACAGCTGCCATGGAGACCATGAAGCTGTGACCAGCAGAAGGTGTTCTGACTGTATCTGCACATCAAAATTCATCTCCATGTCTTTGAACTGGGCCTTTGGCTCAATTTAGACGTTGCTGGAGACTGTGGTCCAACCCTGGCTGCAGTGGGAGGGTTGCTGCTGGTTGCGTGTGGCAGCAGGATTTGGCCCCTTAGCATACCTTTGGAAAGGGCCAGAAATAGTTGTGAGAGACTTTCTATGACTTCACCCACCCTAATTCCTGGCCTCCTAATTCTCTCATTGTAATCCCATGGATTACTTTGTGTAGGGCATAGTTGAGAGAGACACCAACTGCTGTGCCTGCAACACTTGGTAGAAATCTGGTGCTCAATGGTTTAAGAAATACTCCTAATTAAAATTTTTATGAACAGAATTAACCTTGGGAAATAATAAATCCAGCTGTCTGAGTCAATGAGTCCCAAAAATATATGAAATGAAAAATATGTAAAAAATACTAACACAGAAAAATTAAAAGAAAACACGTGGGTGAAATTGGGATAATCATGGTGTGAAGAATCAGGTTTGAAAAATCAACATAAACAGTGAACCACAACACAGCGTGCGGTTGTCATAGTAACAAGCTGCTAATGCCACGCTGTCTGTTGATTGGCTAAAATTACCCAAATTTCTCAACTTTTATTCCAAATAATATCAGATTCTTTATAGAGTAATTGGCTGATCGTAATCAAAATTCAGATTTGCATCGATACACCAAAATTGAAAGCAATCTGAGCAAAATTAGGAGGGGGGGACTCATTTTGCGAATGAGAAAGACTAGAACCAATTCACCGTCAACGTGGAATAATATGGAAGAAATATAGATTAACAGAATTGATGAGAGTTATGGTAACTGGATTAAAAGGATCCGTGAGGGTTAGTAAAAGTATCTGGTTAAAGCTGGAGTTAAACTCTTGTTGCTCTGTTCAATTTTACTTTCCTGGCACCTGAGGGTCATAGAGTACCAAAGAAAAAGTACCAGAGTCAATGATGAGAAATAAACAACTTGAGGGCTGAGCAGTAGCATGAAGGGTGTGATGCAGGAATATAGGCTGTGACACAAAGGCAGCAGAGCCATGGCACATGGGCAGCAGAGCCATGGCACAAAGGCTGCTCCACAGTGTAATGAGTGAAACCTGTGGAAGAGAATAAGAAGGAGGCATTTGAGAAGAGGAAAACAAATTAGGAAAACAAGTTTGAAAGAAAGAAAAAGGAAACGAAAAGGTAAGGAAGAGAATAAGAAAGGATTTCCTCCCGAAAGAAGGCCATAAGGATTGCGGTTTCATTGAAAGTCTTTGGATAATTACCGTTTCCAGAAATAGAACCAAAATTCTTATGTGAACCCCAACAACAATCGTTACAAGAATAACAGAAAGAAAAAGAAAAGAAAAATAGTTTTTGTTGAAAGTCGCCAAAAATCATTGTGCGTGTGAGAGAAAGAGAAAGAGAGAGAGAGAGAGAGTGGAGGCTGGAGGTGGTGTTGGGGACCCGCCTACCCCCTCTCCTCTCAAGCGAGTGGGGGGGGGCGATGGAGGGGGTAGAAAGGCTTCAAGTGCTCTCCTTCTCCCCTCTTACAAGGACAGGGGAAGTGCGTGTTTTTATTTATCTATTTATTTATTGTATTTTATGTATTTTTTAGGAAGTCTGCTAAGTAACAAGTCACCACGATCAGCTTAAACACACACACGCACACACGCACACATTGTGTGTGTGCGTGTGTGTGTGTGACTATATGGCTTTATGTAAATGTACACATCTATACACACACACACACGTATTTACAGTTACTATGCTGCCCCACTGATACAAACAATATCTGCAGAACATGGAGAACAACATTAGTAGTAACATTAGTAGTAGTAGTAGTAGTAGTAGTAAGTGGTGGTGGTGGTGGGTTTGAAATGATGTGTGGGCATTCTTCAGATTTCACAGACTACAATCAAATAATTGGTGAAGAGTGAGGGGAAGGGAGGAGAGAGAGAGATACGCAGAGAGAGGATAAGGAGGGAGGGGTGGAGATGATGGAAGGGAGGTGGAGATGGAAGAAGCCAAGGGAAGAGGAATAGGTACAGAGGGAGGGAGGTAAGGCAGAAAGAGAGAGAGAGAGAGAGGAGGGAGAGTGAGTGAGAAGCAGAAAGAGATAGAGAGAGAGAGAGAGTGAGTGAGAGGCAGAAAGGGGTGGAAAGATTGTAGATAGGGAGGGATGCAGAGGGGGATGGTTAGAGGTAAGAATGTAGAGATTGAGATAGGAAGAGAGTGGCATAGAGAGGGATGCAGGTAGGGGAAGTGGAGGTAGGAATATATACGGGGTGGGGCAATGAAAATGTGTTTGAAAATTTGAACTCGCAACCCTGTGGTCAGTAACTTCACTCATCAACCTAACAGCCATCAGTAAATATCTTCTTGGAAGGTTTTAATGGTTTTAACAAGAATCAGAAGTTTTAACATTCATCAGACCATTCGTTTGTTCATGTTAGTTTGGGTCCTACAGGGCTGGATTTGAGGCAGAAATTTATGGCTGGATGCTCTTTCTGTCTCTAACCTTTACCTATTTCTCAAATAAGGAACTTTATGTGAATTTACTGACAAAGTTGCTGAAAAGCAACGAAAAAGCTTTGACAAAAAACAAGAATCGGATGTTTTTAATAAACGAGTGGAATCGAACCAGAGTTAATTATGAGGATTCTTCCCAGACCCAACAGAACTTTTTATTCTACAATTCTTTGAAACTACAGACAGACAAATCATAATCCTTTCTATTATAGGCACAAAGTTAGCAATAATTACAAGGGAGGGTGATTGGCTGATTACATCAACCCCAGTGCATAACAGTGCAAAACATGTGCATATTATATATGTATCAAAATAGGAGATTGGAAAAAACTTCACCATTACACATGTTTCATTTGCTAATAGGAATTACAAAGTTGTATATGTAGGAGAAACATGCAAGCTATCTCCTATTATCACAACTTCAATTACAACCTTATTTGCATACTATATACACATATTCATACACATGATGACCTTCCTTTGGTCTTCATCTCCCAAATCCACTGACAAAGCTTTGGTCAGCAAGGGATTACAGTAAAAGACATTTGCTCAAAGTATCACTCAGTGTGGCCCTCAACCTGAGGCAAACTCACCAAACATGCAACTATGGCTGTTCGTGAATTTTTGAAACAAACACAAAGTCATTTGTTTTGTGTTTCCATTTGACCAACATGAAAATGTGAAAGCTGAGGTTTAAAAGGAAAGACAAGAAAATTGATGTACCTAGTACTTTTATCTCTCATTTTAAAATTCAACATCACTACTACTCCCCACCCCACGCACACATATGTATAGAAATAGTGTACAGAAGGGATTATAATGCAAGCTGTGTCCTTGTGAAGCATATCTGCATGTTCACAATAATCAAATGTTTGTCTGTAAACACTAAATTTTCCCAGTCTTTTGTTTGTTTATGCATGTCATTGTTCAGTTTTATTTCAAGATTTATTGCCAATAAAGAACCGGTTTCTAACCCAGATCCAAGGCTTCTTCATTAGAATTTCAACATCAACAACAGGGTATTTTTGTTTGTATGTATGTATGTATGTAAGTGCAGATTTGCATGTTTTATGCATGTCTTGTCATGCATATAGTTGCATATATAGACATGCTCATATATATTTTTAAAACTTCTTGAAAGTTTTACAGATTTTTACAGTTCCAATGATGGATCGGATCTGTAGTCTTCGAATTAGCTTTCTCCTTTCTAGTTTTGAGAAGCCTAATTTCTCAAGATTGGTATTTAGGCAGTGTGTTACATATCCCAGGGCCCCAATAATTACAGGTATAAACCTGAACTTGTAATCTGGATAGAGTAACTGCAGATTTCTCAATAGTACAGCGTAGGTATTTTCTTTTTCACTGATCTTCAGCTTTGTATGTATGCATGTAGTATGTATGTATGTATATGTCTGTATGTGTGTGTGTGTATAAAAGCAGAATAAGTCCATAGTACAAGTATTTGGGGGAATCCTGAGATAATACAATCTGTATCATTGATGTTACCAACTGGTTACTTAACATGACTATACACACACACACATGTATACGTATGTATATATATATGTGTGTGTGCGTGTTTATGTATATATATATATATGTATGTATGTATATATATATATATATACACACACACACACATTATATTATATTAAATTAGAAATGGGGAAGGCTGGTTTATGGAATTACCAAAGGTTTCCTGTCCATAAAGGGTTTAGCTTTATGGCATATCATTATATGCCATAAACCCTTTATGGACAGGAAACCTTTGGTAATCCCATAAACTGGCCTTCCCTATTTTTAATATATGTACTGCTCTACATCTTAGAGTGTCCTTCTAGGGCCACCTGACTGGCTCCCATGCTTGTGGCACATAAAGAGCACCATCCGAACGTGGTTGATGCCACTGCCACCTGATTGGCTCTGATGCTGGTGGCACATAAAAAGCACCCACAGCACTCTTGGAGTGGTTGGCATTAGGAAGGGTAGAAACAGCTGTAGAAACCTTGCCAGATCAGATTAGAGCCTGGTGCAGCCTATTGGCTCTCAAGACTTCAGTCAAACCATCCAACACATGCCAGCATGGAAAACGGACTGAACCTAGGCCAACATGATTAGGAAGCAAGCTTCTTAACCACTGTGCCACACTTGTGACAGGTGTCAAACAAAGGTGCCAGCCATACAACTCCAAGAATTGAACAAATGACTGACTGTCCGTCTCTCCATCTGTTTGTTTCTTCAACAAGTGTCCTGTATATCAGAGGAACTGACCAAAGTGGGGGATGCAATCCAGGCCCATCTGATGTCCTGCACTCTTCTACCAGTTGTGGAAGAGGAACAGAAAGATTTCCTGGAGAAAAGGCCAATTCGTATGAACCTACCCAACCAACTACAACAAGGAGAGTCTGTATGGATCAGACGCTCCATGTGGCCAACCAATCTGATGGAAATAATAGTCAAATTTTTTACAAGTTACACTATCATCTTATAAAGTGCAACGTACATGTAAGATAATGTAGTTCTAGATATGGCCACGGGAGGAAGCGTACTGACAATTGTTCTGTGGTATCAGGGTTGACCTAGGCCTAAATACCAACAACATCATACAACGTACACATACATAAATATACACAATTCCGTACACACTTACATAGAAACACACACATATATACAAACTAGAAAGCTGTTTTCATTTTGTTTACACTTTTGTGTGTGTGTCTATTTGTCTGCATGCCTGTCTACCTGCCTGCTTTACCCATCTCACCCTTTCACCCCTCCTCTCTAACCGCTATCATTTTTTTTTTCTCCTTCTCTCCCTGTGTAGCGAATTTAGCAGTGACATTGGGGTTTAGTATAAAAGTGCTTACTCAGTCCTGTGTTTGTGGGATCGACTGCAAGGAACACACACGCAGAGAGTTTTACAAATGGAAGAACGAGAACCCAAATCACTTTATTAAAAAAAAGTACTTTGGTATTACGAAACTCTAGCTTCCTGAGTAACTCAGGTAGTATTATCGACGTCTAACCACAGCACACAGAGACAGACAACCTAAATAGACGGCAAGTTCCAACGTTAGCAGAGAGTCAAGACAATTCTTCTAATGACAATTACAGACTGTAAGGGAAGGGAGTAGGGGAGACATGAGTAAGGGAAGGCGGAGGGAGAGAGTGAGAGTGGAGGCTGAGACTGAGTGCGAGTGAAAAGAAGAGGAGTGCTGTACAGGCAGTAGGAGTAGTGGTGGTAGTAGTAAAAGGTAGGTAATGTTAATTTGGCAAGCCAAGCTTAACACTACACTTCAGTGAGTGAGAGAGAGAGGGAAAGAGGGGGGTAATAGCGGGAGTGAGAGTAAAAAGTAAGTCAAACAAGAGTTTTCCCCCCACCCCTTTTGTAACCCTCAATAAGGAGGAGAGGGAGAGGTTTGTTTGAAGTTGTCGTCTCCCCATGGAAATATTGTTTACTTAAGGATGTGTTCATCTGAACACACCCACATACGCAGTAGTGTGTGTGTGTGTGTGTGTGTGTGTGTGTGTGTGTGTGTGACGACCGTCTGATGTGTAAAACTAATCCTCTATCTGTAATACAGATGTTTCTGGTATTTGTGTGATCACGTGTAGCTATGTATGCATTCGTGCACACACACACACACACACACACACACACACAGAGTCGAACCTTCCACAGACACAGCAACGACTCTCCCAGAAGGAAAGACGAGAAAAGAGAGTTTAATAACCAGTCCAGACAATGTCATAAAGTACCACTTGCCATTCCACACGCACGTACATATTCCACTCAGAATGTACGTCTCCACTCAATTTATCCCCGCCCCTCATTTATTCAATATATGAACATCTCCACTCAGTATGTTGTCACTTAGACAACGATAAGAATTACAACAGTCCTCAAGTGTGGACACAAAGGTCTCACAAAGACGGGGTTGAATTCCAAGAAATATTCAATGCCTGAAACTCCACAACTGTTAAAAGGATCAACCTCACAGAGAGGTCTATATGCTAAACAGGAACGAACAGGGAAGTTTCTACGTGATCACTTGATCTGCTGGAAACAGCAACCAAATATCCTTTCTGTCGTAAAAAAAAAAAAAAGAAAGACATAAGGAGCAATGTAGTTTTAGGAAGAACAAAAATCCTTATTGCGTTTACACCACGGGATCCTATAAAGTCTGTTATGTCAGGGCTGACTCGGAGGTTAAACAATCATCTGGAGACGAGAAACATTGCGTACCATAAAAAGGGTTATTTGAGAGGGACTTTAAGCGTAAACGGGAAAATGATAGGAAAACAGACAGGGAGTATAGCCTTCTCTTTGGACTCGGGAAAGTTATATTACGTCACATTTCGAAGGTTATAGGTCTTGCGAGAGATAGCCAGAACATTTCCGATAACAGATTGCGGGGAATTATACATATTTGGTGAATGATTTATGATCGAGTGTTAAAACTGACAAAAACTGACATTGCAGAACTGTCACGAGAGACCAGAAAACAAACCAAACACCTCCATATCTACCATAAATACATTGGCTTTTGTTTTATTTTGTAAAAGTTTTATATACTTTTGACTAAAGTTTGTTGCCAAACAGTATACAACCCGGTCATTGACATATATTCATTCTACTACAGTTCAGATAGGCATAGGAATGAATAGTGCTTGTAACCAGGTCGCAGACACAATACTCAGAAATGGAGTGGAAGACCGCATCACAAAGATGCAATAGTAAAACGACCAGAACATTCGAAGACAGCATCTCAGAGATGCAATGAAATATGTGCCAGTGACAACTCATGGAGTGCATTTTAGTGGCGTCTCGGAATAATGGCCAGATTGCTCGCACCCTGTATCTGGGAGATTCTGAAGGTAATGTGCCAGAAACTAGTTCGTAGAGTGCCACTGATGCAATGAGACATAGTTCAGTGATTCGATCGTATAATGACAGCTTGACACTTTATACACAAATGTATTTCAATATATTGGCTTCTTCCGCCGAGGTCAACTTTGCCTTTCATCCTTTCGGGGGTCGACAAACTAAGTACTAGTTGCGTACTGGGGTCGATCTAATCCACTGGCCCCTCCCCAAAAATTTCGGGCCTAGTACCTAGAATGGAAAAGAATATATTGGCTTCATTTTCTGTCGACTGGTGTTCACAATAATTTTATTTTTAACACCTTCTGACAGTTTGGCTCCCTCCAACGGTGCAGACCTACATTGATGCGAGCAGAGAGCTGTCTGGGTGGTTTTTTGTCCACATCGCAGCATGCTCTATTATCATTATTCATATCATTTTTTTGGGTGCACCCCTCTGTTATCCATGCATCTACCACATCAAACTAAAAGGCCACTATAAATCAGCCAAACTGCCGAGTTTGCCTTTTGCTCTTTCTATCATGTGCCTCTGCAATGGGCATTAAAAGAATATTTTTTTTACCCATCACCCTGTTTCATCAGGTCTTGTTTATGAGGTGTTACTTTCTAAAAACTGAACCAAAACAGAAACAGCAGCACCCATGACCTTCACAAAACTTTCGACACTTTTCCAGTTTCAAAAACTCTTTATTCTATCTTTGGCTTTAAGAGGAGACTTGCTTCTTTAGATCTGTTCCAGATTCCTCGAAGGAGACAGACCTAGTCGGTCAAGCGAAACCTTAATCAGATACAATCAATTAGATATAGAAATTAAGACATTTCATTTTAAAATATATTAAAGAAAAAAAAAAAGGACATCGTTCGGAAACTCGGTCAGAAAAAAATTGCTCTATTCATTCTGTCTCTAAAGTTCTAAGTTGAAAACTCACCAAGGTCAACTTTATCTTTAAATTCTTCCAGACTCAAAATAAAAGTAGCCAATCAAGTAATAAAAACAGATTTAATTGACCCCACCCCCGCTTCCTCTCTCTAACTAGATTTGTGACCTTGGGCCAAGAATAGAAACTTGGTTTTTATGTATATTTTTTTGTTATTCATTTAGATTTCCTGAATATATGGTACAATTGCCTGTTTTATTATTGTTATTGTTTGGCGAGCAGGCAGTATTGTTAGCATGCCGGATAAAATGCTTAGCGGTATTTCGTCCGGTTTTTATGTTCTGAGTTCAAATTTCGTCAAGTTCGACTTCGTCTTTTATCATCTCGAGGTCGATAAAGTACCAATCAAGCACTAGGATCGATGTAACTGACCTACACCTCCCCTCAACTCGCTGGCCTTGTGCCAAATTTTGAAACCATCACCTTTGTCAGTATTCGAGCTGGCAGAATCGTCAGTGCGTTGGACGAAATGCCTAGCGCTATTTCGCCCGTCGCTCCGTTCTGAGTTCAAATTCTGCCGAGGTCGACTCTACCTTTCATCCTTTTGGGATCGATAAAAACAAGTACCAGTTGTACACTGGGATCGACTCACCCCCACCCCCCGAAATTGCTGCCCTTGTGACAAAATTTGAAACCATTATTATTTTCTGTATTTAATGATGGATTTCAAAAATAGTCAACGTTGGAAACAAAAGTGCTTTACGATATTTTTTCCCGGTTCTAAACGTTTCGAGCTCTAATCCCGTCGAGATGAACTTTTCTTTTCATCCCTTCGGGGTCGATAAAATAAAGTAGAAGAATCAGTTAAATCTGGGATCAATGTTCTCGATTGACCCCTCCCCTCAAAACTGTAGACCTTGAGTCTAAATTAGAAACCATTGTATTCTATTTTAATATTCTATAATTTTTTTTTATCTTTGGAGCAGATATACGACAGGGTTATATATACATATATACATACACACACACGTATATGCGTGTTGCGTATATTAGCTGTGCCTTTGTGACATTGTTAAACTGTAAGCACAATACGTGGTGTATATAGGAAGGACTGACCTGGGCTGATAAATATAGACTATTACTAATGACAACAATAACGTCACAAATAACAACAACAACAACAATATTAGTGACGTCAAAGCAACGAATGAGCCGTACGTGGTCGGCTGTTCGACCGGCTAGAAATAGCAGTCAAATCTACCATAAATCGTATTTAGAAAATAAATTAAATGGGTAGAACAGATGAGATAAGGGGATCGTAAATATATCTAGTTGGAAGTAAAGGGTGAGGTGATCACGGATGGAAATATTTTATTGTCGTAAGTTTGTTTGATTGACCAGAGCTGACCTTGGGCTAAACGATATCATTAGTGGCAACGACATCATGAGTAAATAGCATTGAGAGAGAGAGACAAAGAGAGAGAGAGAGACAGAGATACAGAGACAAAGAGAGAGAGAGAGAGCATGTGTGTGTGTGTGTGTGTGTGTGTGTGTGTGTAAAAGCATGCGTGCACGTGTATGTTTATGAGAATGCATGTTTGCGTGCGTGTTTGTGTATGTGTACGTATGTGTGAATTTGTAGGTATGTGTGAATTTGTGTGTTAGTATGCGTGCGAGTTTATGTACATGTTTGTATGCGAAGGTGTGTGTGTGTGTGAGTGCATATTTGTCAGGGTTACGAGAAGACGAGAGAGAAAGAAAGAGGGCAGGAAACACAGAGAGAGAGAGGGTAGAAAGAGAGAGGGAGGAAGGGTCGTTGGATTCCAGGAAACTCAGCTGAAAACAATGGCAGGTTTTTACTTTATGATGATTTAACATACATTCTCTATTTTTAAACACACGACAGACAGACAGCCAGACACAGCTTTCATATATTTCACAATTTATACACACGCCCATGACGTATATGAACTTTCATACAGTTTACCATTCTACACCCATTTAAACACTATACTATAAAATGTATACATTAATCACATGATTCGCATATTTTACAATTAATTATACACTCACGACACGGCTTTTTTATATATTTCACAATGATACATCCACGATGCAGTTTTCATATATTTTAATATTTATAAAGACAGCAGCCGTATGTTCGTTTGTGTATTATTAAATAATCATCAAGGTTAAGGCCAGACTGGAGCAGTGCCCTTGTATATTTTACAATTTATACACTGATAAACAACTTTCAGATATTTCGTAATTTATACGCCCGTGAATCAGCTTTAATGTATATTAAACTTATATTACATAATATGTACAAAATATAAAATCTAGCTTTCATATTTTTGCCATATATAAGATTGCTTAAGGGAGAAGAGACAGTGTCAGCCCACAGCCGTTTCTGGTGCTGTTAGACAGATGAAGTAGATCACTCAGCTTTGGTGTTTATATGTTTACATTGTAAGGAAAGACGTGGAGCGACGACGAGGTGGGGGGTTATGTTCGGGACTGGTTTGAAAGCTTGTAACAGACGCTAAAGATGGCCAACGACTGGACGGTAGTGGCACAGGTAACCCATACCATAGATTGATTGTTATTGACATACAAATAAACAGTTTGAAATGGGGTCTGTTACCAGTTGAAATGAGGCCTGTATTTCACATCAGGTCTGGACTTATTCATCAGCTTTGCCTAGGACTGACTCTCGTATTTACAGAAAGGCAAAATATAGGGAAGATGACATCCTCATCACCAGGAGCAGTTGGCAGGTGTTCCATTATCACGTGGGTTAGATATATCTGCTGCAGAACAGAACAAAACTTAGCACCAAAATTCTTGGAAGCAATTTGAACATTAATACTGGAGAAGTATTAGAACAGTCACCATGGCAACCATGGCCTACACTTACACTGAACTGAATAATCTCCATAGTAACCATGCTCTTCACAACCCAAGACTGAAGTCTCCATAGCAACTATATTCTACATTACATCGTACTTAAGTCACCATAGCAACCATACTCTACATAGCTCTTAACAGTCTCCATAACAACCACACTCTACATAGCACTTATGTAGAGTCATTATAGTAACCATGCTCTACATTACATACTGCTGAGCAGTCGCCATAGTAATACATCTTCCAGCCTCATCTATTGCCAGACTCTTTCAAAACATCACAATTCATTAACAATAATAATACAATACTAATAATAATTAACAATAATAGGTGTAGATGAAGCTGTGTTAATAGATTTGCTTGCCTCCCTTGTTTTGCATTCAGTCCCACTGTTTGGCTTTGTGAGTAAATTTGGTAAATGGAAACTGAAAGAAGCCTGTTCTCTATCTATCTAATGTAGCGACACCCTGAAACATCCATTTGCAGTATTCTTGTTTGTGTGTGTGTTTATGTCTTGACATTGTAGGATAGTTGTAAACCTCTTTAGTGTCATAAAAGCCTTTCCAATCTTCAGTGAAGAACATGTCCAGTCGTGGGGAAATGCTGCCTTGTTTGGAAACAAATGAATGTTGGCAACAGGATGAGCATCCAGCCATAGAAAATCTTCCTCAATAAATTCCACTCGAGCCAAGCAAGTATGGAAAGGGGGACACTAAATGATGATGATTAGTAATAAATTTATTAATTAAGAACAGATAAATAGTTTGAACTGTCCCATTTTATATAACTGTTGTCATGACAACACACTAGTGAACTTTTATCTTTTGGTTTGTGTGGAGGAATTAAGATAATGATGAGGAGCAGACGAGGGGAGGGAGACAAAGTATTTTGATTTTAATCTATAATTGGTGATCGATTACTTGTCAATGTGACAAAAAAAAAAGATACTGGAAGTCCCTATCTCCCCATATAAACAGTAATAAACTTTTAGTGAGTTCAATACCAGCTGAAGTATACAAACACACATTAATGACAAACAAAATGAAGTGTGATTATTAGCTTGACATAAGCGCAAGTGTGGCTGTGCAGTTAAGAAGCTTGCTTCCGAACCATGTGATCTTGGGTTCAGGCCCACTGCACAGCATCTGCAAGTGGCTTCTACTATAGCCTCAGTTGACCAAGGGCTTGTAAACAGATTTAGTACATGAAAACAGGAAGAAGTTCATGTATATGCATATAAACATATAAACACACACACATACATATATGTGTGGTGTGTGTGTTATGTCCTTGTCTTGACATCACATCCAAGTGATGTTCCATTCTTTCATGAGAATCATGTCTGGCCAAGGGAAAACTTTTGTTCACTAGGTATTAGGCAAGGGTTAATTTCAGGAAAGGCATCAGGCTGAATCTTCCTCAAAAAATTCCGTCTGACTCATACAAGCATAGAATAGTGGACATTAAATGAGAATGATGAAGATGAAGAAGACTCACAGAGAGAATTAGATGTTGGGAGAATCTTTGAAATTGTGGACTCCAATTCTTCAGAATGAGAAGCAAAAGGAAGAAGTGTTGAGGAAACTAAAGACAACATGGTTAGTCCGCATTATAAGGAACATTGGGTTGGCTTCACGGTTTCTCTTTTTCTATGGTGGCATAGATTGGATAGTTCAACACGTATGTGTGTGTGTGTGTGTGTATGCCTTAACTTCTTGTTGGAAATTACAAAGAGTTAAGGACAGTGGAGTGATAAAAAGACAAGTGACAACGACTGGGAATCGAACCCGGGGATAGTGATGTAACCAATCTAGACAAAACATATAAAACTATTTCCCAACTAATGAAATGTCATGTAAATACCCAAACTGGGGAGAGAGAGAGAAAAAAGAACAAAAACACAAAACAAACCTTGAGTCAATAGCACCTCCTCCTCCCCCCACTACTCCCCTCCCTCCCAGAAAACTGCACCTCTTCCTCACCTGACCTGCTGACCTTTTTTAAGAACAGCCTAAATACCAACCACACTCTTCATTCTCTTCCCCTTCTCCCCTTCTATCTGCTCCCCCTCCCATCTTGTCTGTTCTATCCTCCCAACTCCCCTTTGCTATTATTTGCACGAACCCCCAACCCCACCCCTCTACCACACTCTTGTCTTAATGTTAACCTTAATGTTTTCTTTTGTAATTTTTGTTCCTTTTTTTTTCTTTCCATCACATTTTTAAAAAAAATGTTATTGTTGCTATTTTTCTCTTTTAATTTAGTTTTCTTTGTTTTAAATTTTTTTTTTTCATTCTTTTCCACTCAGAAAACAGAAAAAAAAGGTCAGTAAAAAAACAAAAATCTCTGAAAGGTCAATCTTGCTTTGGAATATATTCCAGCATCAACTTTGTTAGGTTCTCTTCCCGCAGACATATACAGAAAGAAATGCTCAGCTCAGATCTTGCAAACCTCCGAACGAGTCCAGACAACATAACAACAAAATCTACCACAAGAAACTCCCTACTGTTTTTAAAATAAGTAGAGTCGTTAACAAACGAGTCTGAATTTGTTATTTAAACTTTACTCTCACAGTGCAGTCCTGAAATCTCAAAATTTTTCACAAATATCTTTCTGTCTTGTAAACAAGGACACTAGCCAGAAGAAAATGAGTTTGTATGCACTGTATTTCCTGGTGTTGAGGATGATTTGACCTCAAAAACACACCTCATTTTGAAAAGATATTTAAAAGGAAGACAAGACAAGTGTAGAGAAAGGTCTCAGCACTTTCACATAGTTTTTCCAAAATGTTTTGTTAATGACTTATTGGCATCTAGATCCTGTTCACCGCTTATAGCACTGTTAAGTATGGAATGGAGTAAGTTTAGCAGAGACAACTTGCCTCTGCAAATGACTTAGGAAAAGAGTAAACTTTGTCCTCAAATTTTTTGACACTTATTTTAATATATGTATGTATGTATGTATGTATGTATATATATAAAATCCTCAATGCTGAGGTGTCTCTAGACTTGCTTAATGTAACAGTCAAATATTCCATGGTAATTTGATTTATATTTAAAATGCAATTGCAGAAGCATTAAGAAATTAATTCATCTAAAGATAATAGTTTATAATATATTGGATAAAAAATTCCTTGGGTGTAGAAAGGCAGAAAGTGAGTGGGACTTTAACAACAAAGACGACGGACATGCTCCTGATTACACCACAGTAAGCAGCCATCTTCCATCAAATTCAATTCTTCAATCTTAACAAGAAAGATTTTTTTTGCATTTGGAAAACAACTTCAGAAACAGTGAGAAATATGTAAATTAGTCTTTATTAACGATGTATCTTCTGCTAAAGCCTCAGGCCAAAAAAAGCCATGTGAGTGGATTTTATAAACAGAAACTGAAAGAAGCCCTTTTCATGTCTGTGTATATAAATGTGTGTGTGCTTGCACCCCACCACTTGAGAAGTGGTGTTGGTTTGTTTATGTCTACTGTAACTTAGCAGTTTGGCATAAGCAACTGATAGAATAAGTACCAGGTTTTAAATGAAGGACTGGGGTTGATTTGTTCAAATAAAACCCTTCAAGACGGTACTCCAGCATGGCCACAGTTCAAAGACTGGAACAAATAAAAGACAAAATATACACACACAAATCTTCCAAGATTCCAACAAAAAAACTTATTTGCTCATTTTGAGAAATTCCCTTCGAAACTCACTCTTTAGAAATGGAAGGATGTAATGGCATCCAGATAATGAAAAAATGTGGTGGTCATTAGTGGAATGTTTTGATCATAGGTTTAGCTGATGGGTGTTTATTAAACTGGGGCTAAACAGCAACAACAAATAAACATGCAGAAAAGAAGCAGACAGAGACAGAGGTAGAAGACACACACTGCAAAAAGTATTTTCCAGTATTCTCCAATCTATTTATTTCTCATGTGAAATAACATCTTTGGACGACTGCAATATGCAAATGTGTTTCATGGGAACACAGCTTGGATTTTAATAACCCCCATCTGCATAATATACGGAAATGTTGTGTATGAGAGAGAGAGAGAGAGATAGATAACCTCATAACCTTGAACCTAAGATGAATCATTAAGGAAGTAGGGCAGGGGTAGAACGCTCATTGTCAGTCTATATAAAGGGTACGTTTATATACAGCTAGGTAGATACAGGGGTTAATCAGGTCTATTTAGGTGGGTTTCTGTGTTACAGGTGAAAGACACTATCTATAGGATTATTATTATTATTATTCTCTTTGTTTAATAACTAATGGTGGTAGGTCAATTAATTAGAGGCTACATTATGTGTTGTTATTCCACTTCCACCCCACCCACCTCTTTGCTAGCTCCCTCCTCCCTCCTATCACCCAGT
Organism: Octopus bimaculoides; assembly: GCF_001194135.2. Lineage (NCBI taxonomy): Eukaryota > Metazoa > Mollusca > Cephalopoda > Octopoda > Octopodidae > Octopus > Octopus bimaculoides. The sequence goes on along the minus strand of NC_068995.1, from coordinate 1,226,277 downwards.
CCACCCAGTAGCTGTTGTCGGGTGGTGGTGGTGGTGGTCTAAACAGGTAAACAAGGTGTGTTTATATTTTATTACCATTCACAGTTGTTGAAGCACAACATTTTACAATGTGACAAGGCTTTGTTAACAAGCTACAATTACGTATACATTACACATTATATATACACATATATATACACACATACATATATACAACACCAATACTTACAAGCTGAACAACAATACCAAATATATATATGTGTGTGTGTGTATGTGTATATATATATATATATATATATATATATGCATACATATATGTACACATATATATGCATACATATATATACACATCGCCAACCTGTTTCCAAGCAAGTCGACATTTCCCCATGACCAAACATGTTTTCATGGAAGAGTGGAAATGAAGGCTACTGCTTGTACAACAATGACACTCGTTTACAGCCATCATGATGCCAAAGCAAAAAGACAGTCAGTAACACACACACAATGGGCTCCTTTCAGTTTCCATCTAGCAAATCCATTCACAACGTTTTGGTTGGTCTGGGGCTATAGTAGAAGACACTTTCCCAAGGTGTGATGCAGTGGAATTGAACCCAGACCCATGTGGTCAGGAAGCAAACTTGTGAACCATAAGCTATGTTTGCACATATTGTGGCTATTGCATATCTGGAACAAATGATCTGCGGATTAAATCCTCCAGATTATCTCAATGAGTTAAGCTTGTGCTCTCAGAACTGACCTTAGATGACACAAGAACAAAACTTTCAAAAAGCAAAAAGAAAAGTTACAAGATTATATGTAAAGCAACAAAGGAACCTATACATGTTTGGTAGATATAGCAGCTAAATGTCCCTCAAATCACAATCTACTACCTATAATACAGAAGGACACATTTGATGATATTGGTCACTGAAAAACAAGACCGATACTAACACTAGTTTCGTCTGAAATCTATGATGCTCGGGATCTAAGAGCATACTTTCTGCCTTTTTAATCAAAGACGGTAAGGATCCACTCTCTCCCTTCACAAAAATGGTCTTTTTCATCTGCAAAAACACTTTCACCAACAACTAACAAAAATATTTTAAAGTTGTAGAACTCTCCAACACATGGAGTGTATAAAACAGCAGGTGTGTGTGTGTGTGTGCGTGTATATGTGTACATATATGTAAACACACAGACACATATATACATATACACACACAAATATATACGTCTGAACATACATAAACTCACACCCAAATATACATACACCCACACAGATATTCATGTACATGCACCCTTACACAGACAGACAGACAGACAGACACGTATACAAAGCCAGATACATATAAACATACATGTACACCTAACAGATTACATAAACATACACAGAGTTCAATATAAACACAAGCACACATACACACACACAAGTATAGAAATATACACTTTTTGCAGACCGTTTAATCTCATTCTTCCATATTTTGCTATTCTTGCTTAGCCCAAGGCCAGTCCTGAACAAGTAGTTCAATCCAGTCACGACAATCCCCACAGATAGGCTGAACACATTTGAAATACACACAATAAACACAAATATACATTAAAAACATGCGTGTGCGCACACACACACACACAAAACCATAAACACAACTCTACTCTCACATTCACTCACCATATTCCTACCCACAAAATAAAAACCTACCTACCCCATCTCCACACACACACACACACACTAGCTTGAAGGTCTGTTAATAATTAGATTCTGTTAATAGTCTGTTAATAATTAGATTCTAAAATTTTTGGTCAATATTTCTCAGGTGGTGAAGACACTAATTAACACTTAATTAGTTTTTATAAACACACACTTCAAAATGTGTGTATACGAACAGACACACACACATCAGTGGATTGGCAGAGCTATTAGAGCAGCAGAAGATTATATATGAAACATCATCATCGTTTGCTTTCTATCTTCCATGCTGCCATAAGTTGGATGATTAAAAAGGAACCAATGAGACGGAGGAGTGTACTTACTTCAGCCCTTCTCTTCCCATAGAATTTAGGCCAACAACAATTTTTCTTCACTGTTCTTCACTATCAATTGTCTTTTCTGCTTCTCCCCAGTTGGATCCTTGCTTTTCCAGCTCTACCTCAGTATCCTTCTTCCACCTATTTCTAGGGAATAAATGCCTTGTGGGCAGAAGTTTACCTGAGGAAAGGCCCTTCTCCCTTGTTCATTTTCATTTGCTAACAAGGCTTCCATAACTTTTGTTTTTGGTTTCTCTTTGAGAGTGGATCCTTACTGTCTTTTCTTTTTTCTAGGTAGGGGAGTTGGTCATCTGCAAACCCTAGTTTTACTTCTGGGAATAGAGGGTCCAAATATTAGTCTGGCTTCTGTCTTTTTACCTGTCCAGCATCGGAGACTCTACCAGGAGCTTGTTCTTCTCTGGCTGCATCTCTTACAGGGTCACTGAGGCACACTGGCCACCAAACCACAACAAAGACCAGATCTTATGGTGGAAGAGAAGTGCCATGCTCCAGTGTTTATTCTGGTAGGGTTTCTACAGCTAGGTGCCTTGTCTTATGCCAATCAACATGTGTACATGTGTGTGTGTGTGTGTGTGTACACTTACATATCCACACATCAGCGGATTGGAAAAATCTGAGTTCAAATCTGGGTAAGGTTCTCTTTGCCTTTAAACTCCACCCAAAGATTGGGATTGAGATAATTGACTGGCCCCTCCATCATGCAAATATTTGGCCTTGGGCCTCTCCATGTTATATATACACACATACGTGCATTATATACATGTGTGTGTGTGTATGTGTACACCTATGTACATTCTCTAATATGAATACAAATGTATGTGAAAGCATCCAAATACTGACATACCTGCATTTATATATGTGTACGCACATTTCTGTATGCATGTGTGTATAAGCACACATATATACACATGCACACACATATCAGTATGCGTATGCTTTTACATACATCCTTATGTTAGTGAGTACCATTCAAATTTACACACCCACACATACACACTCATTCATATATACACCCACATCTAATTATACATATGTGTGCCTGTGTGTGTGTATATATATATATATATATATATATATATATATAAATACACACGCACACACAAACTTCTAAAGTCAGACAGACAGACAGACAGACAGTGTATGTTGAGAAAAGGATGAAGCGACAGAGTCAGTGTAGTTAATGGTAAACAGATGCCGGTTCCTACATCATTAGCTTCAGATGAGATTGGAACCTAGGATTACATTAACTCCAGATGATGACTAACCTCTCAAGACAGTTAAGTAAACACAACATGTCATAAACCAGTTAGTAATAGTAGTATTGGTGGTGGTGGCTGTAGTTGTGGTGGTGGCTGAAGTGGTGGTGGTGGTGGTGGTGGTGGTGGTAGAGTTTGGGTTTTCTCATAGAAAAGAAAAAAATCTTTGAGAAAAACTTGTCTCACCACTGCTTAGGAGTCAAAAAGGAAGTATGCATGTGGCAACTTGACCTGCTAGAAATAGCAACCGAATCTCAGTGAAATCATATCCTGCTGCCTTAAAACAGGAAGGTCACATTGAATGACCCCCAACCTCCACAAAAAAAAATAGGATGGTTACAACTGATGAACCAAAGCAATCAAGGAGCTGAGCTTGAAAATCACTTGAGGGTTAGTAACTAGATGAGCATCCAGCCTTGAGATCAATTCCCTGTGTAAGTCATTCCAGTATGGAGGACTGGACACTAAAATGAAGATACAAATGAATGTGTGTGTATAAAGACATCTGTCCATCAACGTTGACCATGAGCCTGCATCAGCAAAATTCGTCTCCAGCATGAAAGCCTAGCTGACAGTTGCAGGTTTGTATCTGTGAGTGTGTATGTGTGCATGGTGTGCATGTGTACATGTGTGCATGTGTACGTGTGTGTGTGTGTGTGTGTATACGTATACAAGTATGTGCATGTGTATATGTACGTTTGGGGTATATATGCATGTGTGCATAATTATGTGTATGTGCATACACACACACGCACGCGCACATAGAAATGGATGTGTATGGGTAGGGGTGCCTGTATGTGTGTGTATAAGCATAAGTTTGCACATGCATGCCTGTGACTATGCATGTGGCCACATGCACTGACATGTGCTCACATGCATTAATACATTATGAATGCTTGTCTCCTGAGCATGCATGTGAGCACACATGCAGATAGCTGCACACGCATGCGTGTATATGTGCGTCTTCATGTATGCTTATATTTGTTTGTAGGACTATATACATAATTCTGTATACACACAATTATACACAAGTGTAATATATAATTATTGTTGTTGTTGTTGGTCCTCATATAATGTCACTTATAAGTTGTTTTTTTTACTAAATGTCAATGAGGATGGGAGTGGCGGGGGGAGGGAAGGAAGGAAGAGAGGAAGCAAGACACGATGAAAAGGTTATGGAATAATTATGGCAAACAATTCAATTAACACTAAATTACGATTATTTTTTGTATTTTTATTTACTTATTACTTGTTTTATTATATATATATATATATATATATATATATATATTTACTTTGAATTTGAATGTCTTAAAGATGCTAACCAACTTCAACACACCTGACCCTTCTATGAAAACTGACCAAACATCCTAAGTCTGTCTCATATTCATAAACTACTTCAAATGTTTAAGTCTGTTATTCTGGGAATACAGACAACTCCAGGCATTCTCTTCTCTCTTATACCAAGGCAATGACCAACAGTAAAGCCCTGGCCTGTATTATTATTATTATTATTATTATGAAACAAACCCCAACCCAATGGTCTGTTATATAACCACACACACAAACAACACACAGGTCATTGACCTAACATTACAAGAGAGATAAACAGACTCACACCCCTACCTCCCTCACCTGTTTCTCTATATCAGTGGTACTCAACCAATTTTTACCAATGGACCCCTTTCATTCCTATTTTACTCCACTGGACCTTCGTAGCCATTCAATGTATATAAAAAGAATCCTGTTAAATTTTTATAATTAAATATTCCAAAGAATTGTATAAAAAATTTTAATATTTTCTGAATTTTAGAAATATAAGCAATTTATTGCAGATAAATTTTAACAACACAATCTTAGCTGTGCAGCCTTGTGTCAGTGTTGTCACACACAGCCAAGGAGGGTAGTTATAATCCCAGTGTCACTCCACCCTCACCTGTATAACTCCAAGGCCTGTGGGGTATATGTGTGGTTCCTGTGGCTGCAGTGCCACACCATTGTAAAACATGTGGCCTGGTGTCACACTGCTGCAGCTTGTATAGCAGTGTGTCATCACCATCCTCCTTGTGAAATGTGAAGACAAGTATCATATCCAAGGGGAGAGCTTATGCTCCATTCATCCCCCTCAAACTAGTGCTAAGCTCTGTCCCTTAATAGTACTGTCAAGGTGAAACCCTGCTCCTTAATAATTTTGTGCTTCTGAGCCCTGGTCCTTAATATCCCCTGTGTTAGACTTTGGACTTTTTTGTCCCCTGATTGCTTAAGTGGTGTTTCCCAAACATGGCTGTAAAGACCCACAGATAACTATCCTAGCAAATTGAGTGTGTGCGCACACACACACACACACACACACACACATATAGAGAGTGATGTATGTGCACAAGTTATGGCATGTGTGTGTACATTTGTTCACAGATACCTGTGTGTGAGAGCAAGTGCCATTATTGTAGATTGGTGATAAGTTCTGAACATGCCATTGTCTGAAGAATGTTGAAGCACTAGTTCAATTCTTCGTCACATAAGTTTAAAGTCAATAGGTTGTAGGGTGATAAGATTAAGTCAGCCATAATGACCACACAGGTAGAAAGAAACAGAGAAAGATATATAAATACACCTGTAATAAATACAAAAACGTAGAGAAGGCGGCTTTTTTTCTCTTTTTTTCCACCTTGCCCACCAATCAAAATCTGTGAAAGTCAGTGTTAAATGTCAAACAGGGAAGTTTCAAGGTGTGAAGAACACAAGCTCACACACACACACACACACACACACACACACACAATGACAAATATAGTCATTAAAGAGACACAAAAGACTTCCTGTTTGGTGACAAAACTAAAGTTAACTTTTTATGTGGCTGGTTCCACAACTGTGTGTGTGTGTTTGTCTGTCTATCTATCTATCTATCTATCTATGGACAGATAAACAAATGGATAGATATGTGGAGGTGGGGAACAGCTGTCCGCATTTGCTTATATGTGTCTCCTGAGAGTGGACTGGCAGGTTGGTTCATTGTGTGTGCCTATATTTCTGTCTGCTCACTTGTCTACATGCCTGTGTATGCATGTGTATGTGTATATATAAAATTGGCTGGTAATAAATATGTGTGTGTATCTACTCACCTTTGCAAATGGGGAAATCAAATATCTTGGTCAATCTGCACCACACACACACTTATATATATATATATGGGGTATGAAAGGTATTGGTGTCAAGAAGACCCAAAGGTATCAGGTAATCGGTGCTGAAGAAGGAACAAAAAACACCCAAAATATGGCATATGCACTCATTACCCATTTTAACGGTGGTGCCCCAGCATGGCCACAGCTCTGAGCTGAAACTACAAGAAAGAAAAAAATAGTGCTCTAAGCTTAGATTTTTCTTGGGGCCGGCCAGATTGGAGCAGTCTCGAGTATAACCAGCAGAAACTGCTGAGAAGATTCGGAACTCGACTGAAGATAGAAAACTCTGAATGACCGATCCTTGTTTTTTCTTGTCCCTTTTTGTATCGTCCAACTGTCTGGGTGTTTTGTTGTCGCCTGTTGCATTCTTATTCCATTTTTTGTACTCTTTTATTTATATATATATATATCCTGGTTTTCACAATAGGTATATTGTATTTGTGGTATGTCGTAGGAGACGACTAAGAGTTGGCGTCAGGAAGTACATTAGCCTATTAAATTCTGTCTCATAAAGTCGTATCTAGCTGATGCCACCACTAGAATTGGCCGCCACCCAGGTGGCAAGAGTTCAAATCTCAACAAAACCTCCAAGACAGGTGAAGAGGAAAACAGAAAGAGAAAGGGAAAAAAGGAAATCAAAACAAAATCATAATTCATTGAGTGGTGTAATGGGGAGCTGGGTATAAAGGTTGGGATTTATATTTGGGTCTAAATATTTGCTGAACAGAGTTGAAAGGTCAAGGTCTTGGTGGCTGCAGTGATGGTGATATTACAACAAGGCATTATGTCCACCACCAGAAAATCACAGCTCTAGTCTCACTCAATTTTTCTCTTGTATACATTTATCATCATCATTTTAAAATTCATTTTTCCACATTTGCATGGTCCAGATGAAGTTTATTGAGGCAGAATTTCTATGGTTAGATGCTCTTCCTATCACCAACACTCAGCTGTTTCCAAGCCAAGGTAATATTTCCCTGTAGCCAGACAATATTCTTCCAAAATATTGGAAATAAATAACACTGCTTGTATGACAATGACATTCATAAGTGTCACACAATGCCAAAACAAAAAAATAAAAACATACACATATACATGTGTGTGTATATATATATATATATATATTGGAGTGGTTGGTATTAAGAAGGGCATCCAGCTATAGAAACCATGCCAAATCAGATTAGAACCTAATGTAGCCCTCCAGCTTACCAGTTTCAATCACACCGATACTAAATGATAACACACACACACATATATGAGCTTCTTTCAGTTTTTATTTCCAAATCCACTGACAATGCTTTGGTCAGCCAAGGACAATAGCAGACGACACTAGCCCAAGGTCTCCCACACAGTGGGACTGAACCTGAAACCATGTGGTTGGGGAACAAACTTCAACACAGCCACACTACTCCTACACACACACACAGTTATCTCCATACAGTCATGTTGCAAAATGTCTTCAGGAAAATCCACTGTTAATGTGGCACAAAACATTTTCTCATGTGACATCCATGTAACACAGAAGCCAATGGGGAAAATAGGGACCACATTATGGGTCCAGTGCTGTCCTAAGACAATAAGCACACTAGGCAGTTCCCAGGGTCGGGGCAGCTCATGGGTCAAGGGGCCCAGTTCTAATCTAAATAGTCTGGGGCTTGCTGTCAATAAATACCTACTGAAAGGGCCCAGAGCACTGATTAGTCCGAGGGATCTACAACATTAAGATGGCCCTGTATGGAGCTCCACGTCACAGCAACATTTTTCAAAAGGGCAGCACTTCCATAAAGCAGGATGCTGGGTGTGTATGTTTGTGTATGTGTATGTTTGTGTATGTGACTATATCATACTGTATATGAGCATGTGTGTATACGTTTGTGTGTGTATACGTATTCTATTGTGTACATATCTATTATTCTTTATGCGTGTATTACATAACTTCATGTTGTCTCCTCCTCCTCCTTTCCCTCTCTCAGTTAAATAGTTCTCCCCTTCAACCACTCCCTCTCCTCCCCTATACTTAAGTACTTCTCTCTCTCTCTCTCTCTCCTCATCCCTCACTTATTATTTATACGATTACTTCCCTCTCTCTCTCTCCAGCCACCCTGAATCCACCCCACCAACTGTGATGTCTAATACCTCAACTATTTCCATGGATACATGTAAAACTCACACAAAATATTTCTCTTATCACATTTGCCTTTATCTCTGATTTTCTCTTCTTTACACCTTGCACTGACTTACACACACACACACACACACACACACACGCACACAAAAACAAACACATATATACACTTATCAATATTCAAATACATATAAACATGTAGACAAACATACACATACATATATACATACAGAAATGAAAACATAAATACAATACAGAACAGTATATCTTCATATATATAACTACACACTTCATTTGTTTCAGTCATTTGACTGCGGCCAGGCTGGAGCACTGCCTTTAGTCGAGCAAATCAACCCCAGGACTTATTCTTTTGTATGCCTGGTACTTATTCTATCTTTTTCTTTTGCTGAACTGCTAAGTTACAGGGACGTAAACACACCAGCATCGGTTGTCAAGCGATGTTGGGGGTACAAACACAGACACACACACACACACACACAACAGGCTTCTTTCTGTTTCTGTCTACCAAATCCACTCACAAGGCTTTGGTCGGCCTGCAACCATGTTCAGATGATGCGTTTTACGTGCCACCGGCCTGAGAGCCAGTCCGAGG
>NC_068995.1:1213709-1217066 GCF_001194135.2 Octopus bimaculoides | reverse complement strand
AGCTTGCTTTCCAACCAAATGATTCCAGGTTCAGTCCTACTGTGGAGAACCTTGGGCAAGTGTCTTCTACTATAGCTTCAGGCTAACCAAAGCCTTGAGTGGATTTGATAGAGGGAAACTGAAAAAAGCCTGTCGTATTTATGTATATATATGTGTGTGTGTGTATGTTTGTGTGTCTGTGTTTGTCCTCCCAACATTACTTGACAACCGATGTTGGTGTGTTTACATCCCTGTAATATAGCGGTTCAGCAAAAGAGACCGATAGAATAAGTACTAGGCTTACAAAGAAGAAGTCCCAGGGTTGATTTGTTCGACTAAAGGTGGTGCTCCAGCATGGCCACAGTCAAATGACTGAAACAAGTAAAAGAATATATATGAATGGTAAGCCAGCAAGCAGGTGTGGATCCAGTCAGCGCTTGCAGATGGTTAATTGTTAGATGAATGCACATTAGCAGACAATGTGCAAAACATGTGTTGTAGATTTAATCAAAAGTGGTCAGTAGTAACATCGGGGGGGCAGGGGTCTATAAGAGTTGGCCATCAGGATGATAAAACATCTGAAATGATTTGGTAGACCTGCTCTTTATTGATTTCGTTGAATATTTGCATTAAATCTCTTTAAATATTTCTTATTAAAATTTAGTGATGATAAGAAAGGACAAAGAAATTTGTTTGAAAATTAAAAAGTTTTCATTAACCAACCCTCAACCAGTCCAGCTTCTCTGCCCCCTATTTCTGAGAGGGTCAGGGGGGGGGTTCTTAGACACCTATTCTGCAGCCCCCATCACAAGTAACCATAATTAGACTTTCTGGCTGGCTTCCTAACTGAAACTATGGATATTATTATTATTATCCAACCATTTCCTTTTTGGTCTACCTCTTGATCTCCTGCTGGGACCACAGGTGAAAAGGGGTCGAGCTAAAGGGTTAAGCAAAAAAAAAAAAAGGGGACACTAAATAATGTATTCCTATGTTTGTACTCCTAAAATGTCAAGATAGTCATGATTGGAATGCTTTTAATTTCAGGTTTGGTTAATTGTTTGATGCAGAGCTAAACAACACCTGTAACCATGAAGTTAGTGATGCACACAGGTGTGCAAAAATATTCTTGCATTTGGGTGCACACTTAACTGCAAAACTGGTTGCAATATGAAAATATGCACCAGATCGCTGCAAGTTAATCAACAGAGCTGTGTAGTGCATTGTAACTGCACAGCCAAGTATTGCATATCTAAGTAAAGATGCGACTCTTGCATATAAACAGTGCACAACTTGAGTGTGCTAGTTCAGCAGAAGGTAGGTGCACATCTGACAATGCAGGATCATGCAAGTTAGCTGCACACCTGATGATGCAAGATCGATAGAAACAAGGTGGTGCACATCTGATGATGAGAGACTGTGCAAGATACAGCTGCAAAACTGATCAAGCGAGGCAAGTGAAAGTTAGCTGCATATTTGATGATACAAGTTCAACGTAACTTAGATGCACACATAATGCTAGTTGTTGCACATTTGATAATGCAAGTCAATAAAAGGTAGCTGCATACCTGATGATGCAAGCTCAGTGGTTTGTTACTGCACATCATCGGATGCTGGAGGAGTGAGGGGAGAGGTGTGATGGGGGTGGTTGTGGAGAGAGAGAGAGAATGAGAGAGACAGAGATGGTGATGGAGAGACGAATGACAGCGAGGATGCTGGGAGGAAAATGATGCAGAAGCAGTGGGAAATATGGAGCAGAGAGAGAGAGGAGAGTAAGGAGGTCGTGTATGAGAGAGGAAGGGGGAGAAAAGAGGAAGGGAGAGAGAGAGAGGAGCGAGTGAAGAAATTAGAAAACAAAACAGTGGAGACATCTGTTTGGACAGACAGACAGACAAGATAGGCAAACAAACACACAGACACAGATTCATTGTCAAAAACGATGGAGGATCTGATTATTACGTGTGCAGTCACACATCCCTCGTACGTACATCAAACAACCTTTGACCTTTTACTATCCGAAACAGTTTTTCAACCCAATATTTACATGATAGTATTTATAGCTTTCTACGGGTTTCAAGAACCAATTCCATCCCACAAAAATGAATTCCTTCAAGTTTCCTGAAAAGTTCATAAATTCTTATGACAGAAGGGTGTGTGTGTGTGTGTGTGTGTGTGTGTGTGTGTGTGTGTGTGTGTGCACAACACTTGTACGACTTTGAAGGAAACATTGAAACTGGGAATATTTCCTAAAAATCACTGAATGTAACAAATATAAAAACACTTATAAAAAAATACTTATCCTGTTTGATTAAAGGAGAAAAAAATAAAGAGAATCTTTAAACACACACACACACACACACATATATATATATATATACACACAAACAAACAACTACATCAACACAAAACACGCAGTAGTTATAGTGAATTCCTGTAAGCAGTGGTAGCACTGTACTATTGACTACCGTTTCACCATTTTCAGTTAATTCACCTCTTGCCTACAGAATAGGTTGGAGAGAAAGAGACAGTTCCTGACTAACCTGGTCCCCTCTACAGGGAGCACATGGCTGCTGCTGCTGTTCACTCAAACGCTGCGGCCATGCTGGAGCATTGCCAGGTTAGCGATTTTTTTTTAACGATCTTTTAATTAGAAACGAAAGCTATGTCCATCATCCCTTCCAGGTTCCCAAAGACTGGTCGGAAGAAAGGCGGAAGGTGGTAGCGAACCAGAGACCTGGTCTCAATGCTTGGTGTCTACTTAAGGTGCCCCAGGGGCCCAGTGGTGGTCTTAAAGTAGGTGAGGGATTAAGTCTTGCTACACAAATAAGCTAAGGTGGGATTTGAACTCATAACAAATACCATAAGGTATCCAGCTCAGTGATCTCCTGGCCTTGATTGGTACTTTTTATCGACCCCTGAGAGAACAAAATGGTAAGTTGTCTTTGATGGGATGTGAACTTAGAACATAGAGTATCAGAACAAATACTGAGAAACATTCTACTTGAAACTCCTATGACTGATAACCCTTCTATAGTCCCCGAGGGAGCAGACTCCGGATCAAAATATAATCCAGCCATGACCATTCCGATGTATTTTCAAGGAACAGTATCCCTTGGAGTACATCATCAAATGTGACCTTATTAAATTTGGTAGGGTGAAGCTTGAGGGAGATTCCATTAGTATCTTTAGCAGCTTCAGTGACATCATAGGCCTCTGTTGATGTAGCAGGACAATACATGGAGATGAAACATGCTGCTCCATGCAACCCAGTGTTACGGAGTGCGAATCATACTTATGGATATAGCTTGGCCCTCACGTGTGTGTGCGTATACAAATATATACAAATATATATACAATTATATATATATATATATATAT
>NC_068995.1:1210378-1213019 GCF_001194135.2 Octopus bimaculoides | reverse complement strand
ATATATATATATATATATATATATATATAAGGAGGAGACATGCTGGGTCAAGAGGTCTCTTTAGATGTGCTGAGGACACGACACCTCTCTAGCGGTGGTTCTGTGAAAAATAGCCCCCAGTTCACTATATGTAGGGGTTAGCATTAGGAAGGACATTGAACCACAGAAACCAAACCAGACCGAATCATACAAATGAGATGCACTCCTTTGACCTAAGAAGACAAGCAACACTACCAAATATGGACTGACTGACCATGGCAGTTCATCCAACCCATGCCAGTACGGAAAACGAAGTAAAATGAGATGATGACGTATACAGGTACAAACCACAAGCATACAAACACGATTGTGCATTTAAGAATTTCACTTTCCAACCACATGGTTTAGGTTCAGTCCCACTGTGTGGCACTTTGGGACAAATAGTGTCTTGTACAATAGCCCAGACCAGTAGACTGTCGCGTGTGTGATACTTGTAAACGAGCGCCACCGTCGTACACGAAGTGTTATTCATTTCCAATGTTCTATGGAAACATGTAGAGTCCTGGAGAAATATTTTTTTGTTTCTGAACAGGTGAGGGTTCACAACAGGAAAGACATCCAGCCAGAGAAAAATCTGCATCAATGAATTCTGTCTGACCCATACATGCGCGGAAATGCAGACGTTAAAACGATCTATCTATCTATCTTCCTACCTACCTACCTACCTACATTATACACATACAGTCAGACAGACAACGAGGGAAAGATAAGATCCCCTGTGTTGTCCATATAAACTCACTGTCAAAGGAGCTGTATGCGTATGTATAAAACGCTGGCCTCTTCTGAGATATACACTCAGTTTGAAGAGGAGTCCTGTGCACGTCCACCACACATCGACGTTTATATGCAGCTCTATAATTATGTATACATAAAACTTGGTCATTCATTCTCTCTCTCTCTCTCTCTCTCTCTCTCTCTATATATATATATATATATATATATATAACGGGGTAGGCCGGTTTATGGGGTTACCTTGGGTCTCTCGCTCATAAAGGGCTTAGCCTTGCAGCGTATCTTCTGACCCCAAACACTGCTGGCCTGAGACCTCTTTAATACACACACACACACACACACACACATACATATATATATATATATATATATATAACTCTCAGGCAGACTTGTCTAAATCTGTATATATGCTGAAGTGCACGACACGTCTACGAGCTGCATGCCAAAGTAGACATTGGAACTGAATACAGTTCTCTCGTTCATCGGACAGTCCAACCCGTGCCAGCACGGAAGAATGACTTTAAATATGTGTGTGTGTGTGTGTGTGTGTGTACATACATCATTCACAAGCTGTCTATATATATTCCTATACATAGACTATTTATCTTCTATATACACCCACATAGGTTTTCAAGTTCTATATATAAACCTACGCAAGTATGTATGTATATATGAGTGCAACAGTTTACATTGCAATTTCTACAATATGCCATTTAACTCTACACATGTAAGGTAACTATATACACACATGCTATACATATACATATTATATATATATATATATATATATATATATATACACACATACATACACAAAAAAACCCATCCGCAATCTCTGAACGTATAACAATGTATACAGTAAAGTTACATTCCTTCAACACACACAGTGTTACATCACATACATATAGATACCGTATTACACACGCGTATATATACACACACATGCATAACGTTTTCAGATTCATAATACATACATACATACATACATAACACACACACATACATAAATACATAATACATACACATACAAATTTATACGTGAACAGCGTATTTCAATATAGCCACACACACATATAGGAAGCTTTTAAACAAATAGATTTTGAACACGCACATACACACGTACATATATAGAAAATATATACATACGTAGACACATATATGCACACAGATATATAGACAACCATATACGTGTACATGCACGAGTATATACACACACATACATGTACACATATATGTACAGACACCGCAACTCACAGGTTGAAAATCCATCCGATTACACAATATAACTAAACATAGATTTACACACCTATAACGTACACATACACACGCACGTGATTGTAATATTTAGATATACACATAAATATATATACACACCCATACATATAATACATATAAGCCTACACATACACATCTATACACATGTATATATATATAAGTTACGTAAATGCCAACACGTATGTACAATTTAAACACCCCCAGCTTATAAATATATGTATGTTTAATGCCTTTGAACACATAGTAGCGAATGTATACATATATATATATATATATATATATAATGCATTTAAGCACACACACACACACACACACACACGTACCTCTAATGTATGCAACCGAACACATGATATAGACATACATTTACTATATACATACATACATATATGTATATATATATATATATATATATGTGCATTATACACACACATTCATTATGCATTACAAAGATATATATATACATATATATTGCGCATTATATTGCATGCATAACGAATTATATGCATGCACTATATTGCATAACAAACATTGCATATATGCACAATACATATATTGCATAACACACAAACATATATATATATATATATATATATAT
>NC_068995.1:1205037-1210368 GCF_001194135.2 Octopus bimaculoides | reverse complement strand
ATATATATATATATATATATATACATATATATATATATATATATATCAATTACATACATTATGCAGTATTTTATACACAATTATTATGCGGTATATATACAACAATATTATATTATGCAGCAAATATAAATGCAATTACATTAAGCATTATACACACACACACACACACACACACACACACACACAGATATTTTGCATTCTAGCTACAGGCGATCATGTTATGCATTATATGCACAAAGTTATAGGATGCGTTTATATATACACTATCATACACACAATTATATAATGCATTATACATACACATAATTACGTATTATATATATACACACAATCATATGCACTCTATATATGCACATATACACGCAGCTATATTATGCATTATATATGCACACTCTTGCAATTATATTTTGCAGTTTATATATACACACACATAATATCACGTATTTTAAATACAGACACTAATATATTAAGCATATCTGTCTATATAAAACAATGCATGTCATATACATCACTCTAAATCATATATATATATATATATATATATATATAATGAACATACACGAGCGCACACACACATATATATATATATTGTAAAGAAAATAAAGTTGAAACTTACCACTTTTTCCGACTCCGCCATCGCCCAGTATGACAACTTTGTAAACCCGGATTCCTTTAATTGCAGAGTTTGAAGCACCTTGGTTGCTCATGTTTTGTCTTTAAATAATCTTCTAGTCAGCTTATATATACACACACACACACAGATGGTGTGTATATATTCCCTCTTCAGTGGAGAGTATAGCAAGGAACTGAAGGGGGGAAGCCCTTAGATTGGTTCCAGCAACTTTTCACACCAAACAGGGCTGCTTCTTTAAAACAGCCCCTCTTTTAGTGTTATGTCTGTGGGTCAGGGTTCGCTGGGTGGGGGTATACGACAGACTTGTAGCGTTTCAGTGTATCTATATAGTTATGCGTGTACAGGACTGTTTAGTGTTAAAATATGTGTACAAATATTAGTATGTGTATATGTGTATATATAAATATAATGTATATATATTAGTTACTCTGTACAAACTATAACTGTGTATGCATATATATATATATATGTATATATGTTTATGTATATATTTATGTATATATTTATGTGTGTGTTTGTATGTACGTGTGTGTTGTATATGTATGTATATGTGTGTAGCAATCAGTGCAACATTTGCTATATATATACATTAACCGACTTTACAACACCCCCTTCACGGCCAGCCTTCTTTTATAGAATTTAAAAAGTGTTATATATACATATATATATATATATATATGTCTAAGCCGTCTGCGTGTATAAATATATATTTATATACATATATGCATGTGTTCCTACAAGCGTCTACGAGTGTATATGTCTGTATAACATGTATATATATATGTGTGTGTGTATATGATTGCCTTTTGGTCGTAACGTTGTCGGCAGCTTCCAACTCTGCCAAAACCTGCCTTGCCAGCAAGCAAGCGGATTGTTGTTGTTGTTGTTGTTTTAGTAGGTTGAGTAGCAGCAGTAGCAGCTGTGTGGTGGTGGTAGGAGTGAAAGTAGACGGTATGTGGTAGACTGATGGTGGTGACGGCGGTGGTGATAGGTTTAGTAGAGGTGGTGGCGGCGACGGTGGCGTTGTTAGTAGAAGTGACACTGGTAATGGTGGCGGTGGGGATGACGTCGGTAGAGAGGGTGACGGAGGTGGAAGTGGTGGTGGCGGTGGTAAGAGTAAAAGTGATGTTGTTGTTGTCGGTGGTGGTGATGATGGTGTTGATGGTGGTGGAGTTGAAATGAGTTACGGTGGCAGTGATAGTGAAGGGGTTGAAGGTGACGGAGGTGGCAATGTATGTGGTGGCGGCGGCGTTAATCGAGTTTGCTGCTGATGGTGGTGGAGGTGGCGGTGGTGACGCTTGTAAATGACGGTTGTGGAAGTGGTGGAGGTGGTGGTGATGGTGGTGCGGTGTTGTTGATGTTGTTTCAGCCCCAGGTCAGCCTTGATCTTGCAAAACTAAGATGACAGGCGTTCCAACCATGACCATACAGTCTTCTTTTGGTGATGATGGTGATGGTGGTGGTGGTGGGGAGCATTCTTGGATTATTTTATTTAATGAGTTTTTTAATTAGAAGGCTGGATGTGATTTGAGGGAGATTAGGGTGTTATTTCTAGCATGTCGAACGACTACAGGGAGGATCCTTCATTGTCTCATGTGACATCGTGTGGATACGTGTGGACATGTGTATATGTCCGTGTGTGTATGCGAATGTGCATGCTGTATGTATGTGTGCGCGCGTTTGTGTGCGTGTGATATGTGCGTGTGCGGACATGTATGTTGATGTCTGTGTGTGTTTGCCTCTGTGTGTGTGTGTGTGTGCGTGTTTGCGTCCGCATTTTGTATATATGTGTATCCATATGCTGTGTATGTGTGTGTTTGTGTTGTACGCGTATGTGTACTGTGTGTGTGTGTGTGTGCCGTGCATATCTGCATGTGTTGCACATATTGTTGCTATTTTTAAAATCCCAAGTTAACCCTGATTGATCAGACAATCCAACCATGCCAATCCCATCATTTTAGGGATTTCTCTCTGAGACTTCATCATTTAACGGTGGGGGTGGTGGGGGGTGGAGATGGGGTGGTTGTAGAAAGAGCGAAGTGACCAGGATAAACACAAGATAAGAAAAATATTTCGTAAGAGAGGTCACATGACCGAAACTTTGTAGTAGTAGTTAAAAGCGGGTATGGTCACGGCTGAAACGCCTTTGGCCGTCGGTCTGCTCAGCCAGGTTTGGCCTGGGGTTAAATAACACCACCACCACCACCACCATCATGACCACTATCCGCCTTCATCATCGTCACCGTAAATCTAACCTCCAGCACCATCGCCATCACCACCATCGCAATGGTCAATGCAGTCCTTGCTTCACAAAAAAGCAGGGGCAGCCATGGTCGGAACACTTTTGATCATAAACAACAGAAGATAAATGGATGTTAATTGCCTCTTTTTGCATTATTTGTATGGATGGTCACAAGACATCCCCACCACCACCGCCTCACACCATCATTGGTTTAGCATGAAAATGTGTATGGTGGCAGTAGTAGTAGTAGTAGTAATGTAAATATATTTTGCTGATGTTCCTTAAAAGGTTTATGTGTGTGTGTGTGTAATGTTTGTATATGCAATGCTGGTGTATTCTGCATGTATGTTGCATATCTGTCAAAACACACACACATATGTACATATGTGTGTGTGTATGTATACGTAATGGCTATGTGTAGTTGTCACTATTATCATTATCTTTGAATGTCCATCTTCCATGCATGCATGGGTAGGACAGTTGACAGGAACCAGCCCTGTTGAAAATCTACCCCAGGCTACTGTGTCTGTTTTGGCAGGGTTTTGCAGCTGGATGTCCTTTCTCACACTGACCACTCTGCAGAGCGGACTCAGTGCTTTTTACTTGGCACTAGCAGAAGTGAGGTTAGCTTTGGCAAGGATTTTATGGCTGGATGCCCTTCCTAACACCAATGACCCAGCAGAGGGGACCAAGTGCTTTTTATGTGGCACTAGCACATGAAAAGAAACTCACTACATCAGATCTAAAAGGCTCTTAAACAAACAGAAAATTCCAGCAGAAAAAGATTTGATTTGGTTTTTCTCAAACGAGAAAAACTTCAACCAAGATCAAAAAGTTAATGGAAGAAATGACAGACAGTTATGTGAAAATCCTTCTGAAGTTCCAAGTGTTATGCATACACAATTTCCTGCAACTGTCATGGTTTTAGGGGTTGTCAGCAATGAAGGACGTGTGATGCCTCCTTACTTCTTCCCACAAGGCCTTAGAGTTAACTCTGCCAGCCTACACTGAGGTCCTGGAAATAATTGTCAAGCCCTCGATAGACAGTGTATGCAATGGAAGACCATATGTCATTCAGTAAGACTCTGCACTATCACACATGACTCTAGTAACACAGGAATGGATGGCTGAAAATGTTCATGATCACATAACCCCTAACATTCGGCTGCCTAATTCCCCAGATCTCAATCCAATGGACTATTACACGTGGGGTGTTGTTGAGAGAGAGGTGGTGGTGGTGGCAGCAGTAAAACTGTTGTTTTCGTTGTTGTGTTGTCCCCTCATTAGCAGACATAGGACCAGACAATGACTAAATCTGCCATTTCAGTTATACACTTTTTCCATCCAGAGACAGCCACACGACATCGCTATCTGGCAGTGACGAACTGTATGGTGAGGGTGCGGGGTGGGGTGGGGAGTTTGGCAGTTTGGACATGTGGTACTCTCTACCTAGAGTGTCCAGATTACAGTGTCAACACGCATTGACACAGAGTCAGGACTACCAAATAGAGGACACAGTGTCACAACCCATGAAACAAATGGCCAAGGTTCAGAGGTTATCAAATTAAGACCAAGGGTCAGGAACTCCAAATGAGTTTACAGGAAAGAAACAATCAAATTGAGGTCCATGACGATTTCCACAGGACTCTGGAATAATGGGATTCACCTGAATCCTGCAAGATATTGAAATAGAATTGAAGAAAGGAGAGGAAGTTTGCCACGTTTGCCTGCAATGACAGGAAGCTTCTTCTGCAGAAAGAAAGACATTTTTAATCTCTTCCGAAAACGTTGATTTTCTTAGAGAAATCCTGATTTTCGTACAAGGATGGTCTTTAGAAATGCCTGAGAATTCCATGTGAGAAATTCACAATGAGAAGTTCAAAAGTTATCTGTCATATGACAGATGTGTGTGGGTGGGTGTGTAGGTGTCTGTGTGTTTGTGACTTTTCACTGCCCGGTGGAGCAACAGGGAGCATGGAAGCGACAGGCATGAACGTGGGTAAGGCCAACCAAGGGTGCAATAACCTCATGCATGGGCATTGCTGGCATTTTGGATGGACAATGGTCAGTGATGGTCTTCCTCTGTCACAAGTGGACAGCCATCATCATCGTGTGTGTGTGTGTGTGTGTGTATTCTGTCTTAATGAACTATTTCACCACCTCTGTTTGATGATGATGATGATGATGACAACATTAGTTGTGATGGAGGGTATTAATGAAAGCAGTTGTGGTAATGGTGGTGATGACAGTGCTGATCACAATAATGATGCTAATGATGGTGAAAGGAGCAAACCACCACCACCACCGCCACCACCGCCACCGCCACCACCGCCACCACCACTATTCACCATTTCACTACAGTCCTTCCTTCTCCCTCCTTAAGTTATCTTCTGCTATAAATACTTTACTATTAAAGGGAAAGGGAAGGTTTGTGCTATTAAAATTAGTCCAAGCT
>NC_068995.1:1193675-1204672 GCF_001194135.2 Octopus bimaculoides | reverse complement strand
TATATATATATATATATATATATATATATATTTGGTGTACTGACAATATATTTTGACCAAAAATGTGCAGGCCAGGACAGAAAGGGCCGACGCGTACCAAGTGACCCAGTCTCCATGGGCCTGCAGTTTCCAGGGAGCTTACATCCCCTGATGAAGGTAAAAAAGCAGGTCTATTCGTTAAAAGAGAATTTACTTTTTCCATGAATTGCTCCAGTTCTTTCATTCTGTTCTGTTATATGTTGGTACCTAATGTATGCTACATGTTTGTCTATGTTACATGTGCATGTATACACCTGTAACTCATAGAAATTATATGTATATAGTATTGATTAGAGAATTACTTAATGAACAAACTGAAATGGAATCTGTATTTTAAAATTTGTCCTGTATTTATTATATGTTAATAATGATAATAATCGTCTCTACTAAAGGCACAAGGCCTGAAATTGTGAGGAAGAGGACAAGTCGAGTACATCAACCCCAGTGCATCACTGGTACTTAATTTATTAGCCCCAAAAAGATGAAAGGCAAAGTCAACCTTGGTGGAATTTGAACTCAGAACGTAGCAGCAGACGAAATACCACATTTTGTCCAGTTGGCATGGTAATGATTCTGCCAGGTCAGCTTCTGATTCAAGCAGAAGGCCAAGAATTTTGAGGGGAGGGGTTTAGTTGATACAATCAACCCCAGGATTTGACTGGCATTTTTATTGCATTGCTACCAAAAGAAATGAACAGTGAAGTTTACCATTGCAATTATTTACTTTGTTTACATTTGACGGATATTTGTCCTCATCTTGTTTGTTGTTAACATGTTTTGGCTGATATACCCTCCAGCTTTCATCAGGTGTCTTGGGGAAATTTCAAACCTGGGTTCTCATTCCTTAGGTATTTTTCGATATTATTATTATTATTCAGGTCACTGCCTGGAATTGAACTCAGAATCTTGGGGTTAGTAGCCCGCGCTCTTAACTACTACATCATATATAAATAATGTACATAATTTTAAGACAAAGAAAGATAATTTCAAACAATTAGGAATTACCATTTTTGGCACAAGTGTGAAAGTATCATTTATCAAATCAGATACAATACATACATACTTAAGGTGCCATGCAATAGGACTGAACCTGTACCCACATGGTTGAGAAGCAAGCTTTCTAACCACACAGCCATCCCCGTTCATAACAGTTATTTGATGTTTTATTATTTTATTTATTTAAATGGTAACAAGTTTACTTCACATAATGAGATCCCAAGTTTGATTTAAGGACAAAATATTTATATCTATATACGTTATAGATATAAATATTTATATCTATATAAATTAAATTAAATTAAATACAAAAAAAAGAAAGAATAGAAAAAAAGTAATAAGTAGGTATAAACACATGAACAAAAATAAATAAAAACAAATTAAACGAACGTGTGTAAAAAGGGGACACAAATAATACAGGCACCCCCCCTACACACACGCACTTACTAAACATAGAGGTATACGCATGCGCAAATAAAGACACATACAATAGGAATACAAAATGGTTGATCGTTAGTAAGGAGAGACACACAAATAAGAAAGAAGGAAGTAAAGGACCACTGACGAGGTCACAGAAGTGTGACGAAAGAACTCTGGCCGAAATACGATTAATGTAAAAAATAAAATAAAGCTGAAGCAAATTAACACCCAATATATAGTACGTGTGTTTTTATTGACTAAACTGGCAACACGACCGTCCCGAAATACAACAATGAGAGAGAGAAATGCTAAGAGAAGAAGAGAGAGAAAAAGGGTGAGAGAGAGCGAGAGAAATAGGTAAATAGTGAGTGGGAGAGAGAGAGAGAGAGAGAATGAAAGGGTGGAAGATAGCGGATGAGAAAGTGAGAAACAAGTGAAGAGAGAGCGAAAGAAATAGGGAAATAGTGAGTGTGAGAGAGAGAGGGGAGAAAGGGTGGAAGATAGCGGACGAGAAAGTGAGAGAGAGAAATAGGGAAATAGTGAGAGAGTGACATAGAGAGGGAAAGGGTGAAAGATGTGAAGATGGCGACCAGAAGCCATGTGTTAATTGCTTGTACAGGCAGTGTAGCTGCAGTGAAGATTCCTCTTCTTATAAAACAACTACAGCAAACTAACCCGGCAGTAAGTTTTCTAAACAACTCTTCACATAAACTCTACCAGTTGCACACACACACACGTGCGTTTGTCTGTTTCATATATATATATATAAAACGTATTTTGTGATTTATTTTGCGCACACCTGTCCAGATATATGTTTTAGTATTAAATTCGTACTGCAATGTACACATACATACATATCCGCCTACCTGTCTATCTATTTATTCGTATTAAGGGCATTACTACACGTAAATGCCTCACTCTATTGGGGGACTCTTAAAGTCAAAACTACCAGAATAAATCTGTTTTTAAGGGATTGGCTTCAAAAGTTGCATTTCCTCACGTTCGGTACATTGTGTATTTATTTTGGTAGTTTTGACTTTAAGAGTCCCTCATAGCGTGAGGCATTTACGTGTAGTAATGCCCTTAATATAAATAAATATATTTAAAGGGAATAATTATAAATGTTTCCGTTATGAGGTTTTCACGCTGACTACTTCGTAAATTCTTATAAACATTTTATCCTATTCTAAATTTTATATTTATTTATAAATGTATTTATCTTTGCGTATTTAAGGCACAACACATATTTAGTACAGTAGAAATTAAGGTCAAACTAAAGGGTTTGACCCATTGTTCCTCAGTTGCCGGGTCCAGAGGAAGACGAGCGGAGTGGCTTCTCTCCTTCACATTCCGTCCAAAATTGGCAAGACTGATGCCGTTAATGACCCATTTAAACTCCTTGGGTGCAGGTAAAGAACATGTACACCACCCGTTTTTGGTGTTTAACAAAAATGCTAAGCGTAAACGCCGGGTGTGTGTATTCTTCACTTTCGCCAAATGTTGCATGTCGACAACATAACAAGGGGGGAAAATTACAGAGGGTCGACGTTCTACTGAGGAAGGACTGGACAGGGTTGTTATCGGGTGGACATTAAGATGTGGGGTGAGAAGAAGAGAGACGAATGAAGTTGGAATTTCTTGAGTGGAAGCGGTACAAGATGAACTTTGAGGAGCAGAGGCCACAGGGCTGGAGCTTGCTTGTGAGTGACAATATCTGCTCAGAGATGTCTGTGTGTACAACAGCTGAACTGTCCTTGATATGGGGGAGAAGTACTTCACTGTGGGTCTCATGTAAAGCTTGTTAGAGAATTAATATTGTGGCAAAGAAATTTCAGTGCAATTTTGGAATAACCGTCGCTAAAGAAGGAGAGGGCAAGGAATTGGGTTGGAAGTAAAATATGCGATGATATTGACTTGAACATTGAAGGTAAAGAGTGAAATGCTGCCAAGCATTTGTCCGACGCACTCACGATTCTGTGACGTCGACAATAGTAATAATAATGAGCTTGTGGTAAACTGCTGAGTTGCAGGGAAACTCGCCGAGTAAGTTTCTAAAGAAGAGACAGAAAGCAGACATACAAAATCGAGTAAAGAAAAACAGCTGACAAAATACGTAGGGAGAGAAAAAATAAAAACAGAAGAAAGAAAAGTGAAGAGTAAAAGAGCCATGGTTGAGGTACATTGTGTTTGGTGTTCAGAGGCTTGCTGGATCAGGTCTGTTTAACACCAACATTCTTTGGGCCCCAGAGGGTTACCGTAGCAGGTTTTAATCTATTGGAAACATTTGGACCGCCTAAGGATAACGTTCACAAACCAGGCTCAGAGGCCCCGAGAAAGGTCATGAGGCGCAGTCGTTCTTCCTTTAATTAATTACTTGATAAAAATTAAATTAAAAAAAAACTCGAATGAAACACGGTTCTTTCTCTCAATCGGTGTGGAATCAATTGTGACCTCGTTATTTATTTGACCGACTGTATTAGGATGTAATTATGTCCCTTGGATTAGTTACGAAAGGTTTTTTTTTTTTTTGGCATAATTACAGTTTAGTGCCCTGCTGAATTTGTTGGTTGTATGTGAGAGTCACTATAGTACGAGCTGTGTCCTCCATTTCTATGTCTGGCCTTTGAGAAATGTTGTCATACTTGGAAACAAGAAGAGTGTATCTGGTTGTAGGAAAATCCACCTCGACAAATTTTGTCTGAGCGATTCAAGCATGGAAAAGTGAATATTAAATGAGATTGGTGATGATGATTATATGTTAGTCCAGGATGATTGCCCTTTCTTCACTCTTGAATGATAAAAGTATTTGTTTTCTTTTGTAGTTTGAAATCCAACTTGTTGTCACGAAAAATTCATTGTTTTTCTTCGATACCAATGCTGTAAATGTGAATATTTACCAAGATGAAGATGAATGGAAGGTGAGTTTGTCTCTTATTCTCTCTCTCTCTCTCTCTACCAATAACTGTCTCTCTTTCCATTTGTCTTCCTTTTCTCTCTATCCATATACAATACATCTCTCTTCATTTGTCTCTCTACCAAAATATTTACCTGGTTCCACATCTCTAGTAATATTTCTCCTTCACTGGTTTTCCATCAATATGTCTCCCCCCCCCTCTCTCTCTCTCTCTCAGTATATCTCCTTTTTTCTCCCTGTCTCTTTATCAAAATGTCTTTGTGCCTTCACACTCTTGCTGGTGCCGTGAATAAAGCACCCAGTCCACACTCAGTAGGAGGGGCATCCAGCCATAGAAACCTTGCCACAACAGACAAGTGAAGCCTGGTGCAGCTCCTGTTAAGCCATCTAACCTATGCCAGCATGGAAAACAGACGTCAAATGATGACGATGACGACCATGTCTATATATATACATATGTAAAATGAAACACACACACACACACACATATATTATATATGTTCAACCAGTTCATCTCTCTGATGTCTCATCGAAATGTTTTTTACCAATTTTATTCCAGTGGAACAATATAGGTGACCCTATCTTACACATCGAACTACGGCGCTGGGCTGATATTATGGTCATTTGTCCTCTCGATGCCAATACTCTGGCCAAAATAGCCAATGGACTTTGTGATAACCTGCTGGTCAGTGAAATAAATCTAGTAGTTGTTGTTGCTGTTGTTGTTGAGTTCTAATTGTAGATGAAATATATCTACCTATCTATCTCTCTATATATATATTATACACACTGTATTCCAGTTTGTGATATTAATTCAGGTACCATCTGTATTTTACAGACATGTATTGTACGAGCCTGGGATCAGAAGAAACCCCTCTTATTTGCTCCTGCCATGAATACCCTGATGTGGGAACATGTAATCACAAAGAAACAAATAGAATCCTTGACAGGATTCGGGTATATAGAAATACCCTGTGTTGCTCGAAAGTTGGCCTGTGCTGATGTAGGTAAGGATCTGAATGTGTACTTTTGGGATCACATATTCTGGGTAGCATTCTGGAATTACACAAAAAAAGGGGGCAAAATATTAGGGAAGAAAAGACTGAAAGTGTGAAGGGGAGAAAGTGAAACACATATACACACACACACACATACATGCATACACACATGCAAGCATACATACACACACACATGCATGTGTGCGTGTATCTGTTAGTGCAGGTGTGGCTGTATGGTTGAGCAACTTGTTTTATGACAGTGTGATCTTACGTACAGTTCCATTCCATGGCGTCATGGGTAAATATCTATAGCTCTGGTGTGACCGAAACCTTGGGAGTTGATTTGGTAGAGAGAAACAGAAGGAAGCTTATCATTTGTGTAGATGCATGTATGTGTGTGTGCGTTTGTGCCTCCTTGACTTGACATCACATGAAAGTTGTAAATGAGTACCACTGTTATACAGGCAGTGTCATTCCTTTCCAATATTCTGCAAAAACATGTCTGGCCATGGGCAAATATTACTTTGCTTGGAAACAGGTGAAAGTTGGCAACAGAAAGGACATCCAGCTGTAGAAAACCTGCCTCAATAAATTCCATGTGACCCATGAAAGGAAAGAAAAGTGGATGTTAACATGATGATGATGATGATGATGATGATGATTATAATTGTTTGTATTTGAAACAGGAATGGGTGCAATGGCTTCAGTGGAGACTATTGTTGAGAAAATAGTGGAATACATAGCAGTGCTCCAGCATGGCCACAGTGAAGGTGCTGAAACCAAAGCAGAAGTTAAAGAGTCTCTGGAAACTGAATTGCAAAGCTGACACAAAACTATTCCAATAATTAATAATTCAATTAACAATTTCATTAACTTCCATTATGATCAAGAATTTTTTTTCCTCAAACAAAATATTTCATAATCGAATTCCTTGACATTTCTCTGTGAAATAGGTGCAGATATAGCTGCGTGGTTAAGAAATTTGCTTCTAAACCATGGAGTCTTGGGTTCAGTCCCATTGCAGGGCACCTTTGGCAAGTGTCTTTTACTGTAGCTCCAGTTGACCAAAGCCTTGTGAGTGGATTTAGTAAACAGAAACTGAAAGAAGTCCATTGTCTGATGATGTGTTTGCTCACAATGCTGTTTCAATTGGAAGCATCATCTGATCTGATTATGTCTGTGGTGTGACATCATGGATTCAAGAATGCTGAAACATGTGTAAACAGATGGAATAAAAGAGTATCGAGTCAATGTCCCTGGTCTTTTTCCTCTTATTATTGCTGTGGTCTTTGTATTACTCTTCACAACTCACGTTTAACTGCCTCTCTCTACATACAATGGTAGGAGTTTAACATTGCAGCTGAAATCTACAAGGTTTCGAAATGAGGAGTAGAGAGACAGACCACATCTGATGAAGGGTCCTTTCTCTCTGTTTATTTGTTCTTTTTCCATTTTTTCTTGTTGTTTACGTATTTCTTGTTATTTGCACCGTTGGTGATGTCCTGTATCCATATATGCATGTGTGTGTATATATATATATATTACTATTATATCATCATCATCGTTTAATGTCAGTTTTCCATGCTGGCATGGGTTGGATGGTTCAACTGGGGTCTGGGAAGCCAGGAGGCTGCACCAGGCTCCAGTCTGATCTGGCAGTGTTTCCACAGCTGGATGCCCTTCCTAATGCCAACCACTCCGAGAGTGTAGTGGGTGCTTTTTTACGTGGCAACGACCACGATCGGTTGTTGGTTTTGACGTTCCACTGGCACGGAAGCCAGTCAAGGTGGCGCTGGCATCGGCCACGTTCGGATGGTACCGTTTACGTGCACGGCTACACTAATGAATTTGGAGACTGGTGGGGGTGCCACGAATGGTATGGACCCCCGGAAACTGTGGAATGTTAATAGTGACTTCAAGGTTTCGCCCTGTTGAGTCATCGTCAGACTGCCGAAACTTCGAATTCGCTATCAACATTATTCTCGTTAAAGAATAATAAATTTTTACTCTACAGAAGTATAGAGCAACCCTTCTGATTAACGTAAAATTGTTTAAAAAATTTTTTTTTAATCCTAATTAAACATAAAAACAAACATTAAGGTAAACCGTGCGTCTGTCTTTTCCTATGAAGCAACAACTCAGAGCGGTTGGTGAAGTCCACTTAATGAGTTCTCTCGTATATCAGACTTTGATGAATCGGTAAAACAAGTACCAGTAATATACTAGGGTAAACTCTCCTTTGCTGCATCTAATTAGTTTTGTTTCTAATGAAGAAATTAAGAAATAAATGCTTAAGTAGACAAAAAAAATATCCACAAACAAGGGAGAGCACTCTTTTAGACTATTTACGTTACCTCCCTTTACCTGCTGCAGTCGTTGCTAAGAAGTAAATAAAATATGATGTTAAAGTAAATATAAATACGCAAAATACATAAACACACATTGTATGGTTGCATGTATATACACACACACACACACTAGGAATAAACAACCAAATTCCATGTGACATAATCCAATATAGTGAAATATCATAAATTTATTACAGAAATGGCACAAAGGCCTCAAATTTAGAAAGAAGAAGAGGAGTCAATGAGATTTAGTGATGTTCATCTATTTCTCTCTTCGTTCATGCATACGCATATGTTTTTTTTTTCTTTCCTTTTATTATTCTTTCTCCCCTTCTCAACAGAAGGACAAAGCATTTCATCAGCCATGGTATATTACTGGTACACATTATTTTTAATTTTCCTCTTTTTCTACCCATTTGATGAAAGTAGTTGACATCAGCTGGAATTAAACTCATTTTCAAATCAGATCCAAGACAAACACAGTTTTCATTATATATATATATCCGATATATATAAAATTACATAGACATACGTTTACATTTTAGTCGGACATGAGCACTATTTTGGCCAACCTGCTGCCTTTCTAACATGCATATATATTTAGTTTCATACAGTGCTGCAGTAAACAAAAGATGAGAGTGGGGGGGAGTGTTGGCAACGTTGATGCCATTTTTCAAGAGCTATTAACAATCTTTATGACGCAGGGCCGTGACTTCAAAAAGGGACTGAAATCTTATCTGAATTCTTGTGCTTATCTGTGAGAATGGGTGGCGCCCATCCGCAGCATCGGTAACAGCAGCAGCAGTAGTAGCTGTAGAAACTCTCTGGTTGTGTGACTGATACGTCAAATATCATTCTTTGTATAAAGTGTTTTCATAAAAATGCATAGAATCAATGAATGAGAATTTGAGTGTGTGTGTGTGCAACGGTTTAGCAGTTGCAAACAGCCATTCTTTAGAGAACGCGTTACCAACAGATTGTGACAATTTCATTGTGAAACATTGACATTATTCAACAACTGATTAGAGGCTATGAATATGTGTGCTTGTATATACACACACACACACATGTAAATAGGGTGAATACAATAAATGAACCGGTCACAGAAAAGGGCTGCATCATTAAACACCCTCTCAAAATTAGTCTTAGTGTTTTTAAATTTTGGAATCTAGAATTCTATTTTTGAATCATTTTGGAATCTTTTTTTTTCTAGTTGATTTTTGTTTATTTTCAGATCGTTAATATGGAATGTCAAGTTAAGAAAAATGAGCATTTTCAACACCTCCTTGTTTTTGCTTTTAATCAAGGTTCTAAGGCCACAAAAGCTGCTCGCGACATTTGTGCTGTGTATGGAGAGGGTGCCATAGCTGAAAGAACCGCTCATAATTGGTATGCCAAGTTCAAAAGTGAAAATTTTGACTTCAAAGACACACCTCATTCTGGCCGTCCAGTTGAGTTCGATGAAGAGAGATTAAACCAACTTTTGCACGAAAATTCTCGTCAAACAACAAGGGAACTGGCAGAGAAAATGGAATGCTCCCAAACTGCTATAGAGAAGCATCTTCACTCGATGGGAAAGGTTCAGAAGTATGGAGCATGGGTTCCGTTGAGAACAACAAAAATCAACGAGCCACAATCTCCGCTGGTTTGCTTGCTTGTCACCGCTCAACTCATGGACACATGCAACGATTTCTTTACCGAATTGTTACTGGCAACGAAAAATGGTGTGAAACAAGATCTTTATCTGCGTAAAACGATGTTGTGCGTATGGTGGAACTGGGAAGGGATTATCCATTACGAATTGCTTGAACGGAACCAAACGGTCAACGCGGAACTCTACGCTCAACATGGCGATTCAAGAGAAAAGACCTAATCATCAGCATGGAGTTCTGCTGCACGACAACGCCCGCACTCATATCGCCAATATGACCAAGGAAGTCATTCAAACGCATGGCTGGGAAGTGCTGCCACACTCTCCTGATTTGGCACCAATGGATTTCCACTTCTTTCGATCTCTTTCAAATGCTATGCGCGGATTTTCATTCAATACTGATGCAGAATTGAGAGCTTGGCTGGATCAATTTTTCAAGTCGAAATCGGGTGATTTTTACCAATGAAGTATTGAGAATCTTGTTGAAAAGAAGTTGTAAACAACAAGGGTGAATACATTATTGATCAATTAGTTGTTTTTTTTTGTTAAACCTTTTAAAAAAAACGGTGGGAACTTCGTTACCAACCCAATATATCCAGTGGAGCATGCTGGCTTTATTCCTCTCCTCTCTGCATTTAGAACCCACATCTCAATACAATGTAGCATTGCTGTTCGTAGAAATGCATCATACAATTCTTCCTTTCACTTGAAAAGAAACACCTTTGGTTCCTAACAGCTCTCTGAACTTTCTCCATCCTATTATTATATTGGGTCTCACTCTCACACTTATATACACAGAGACGAGTGAGCACGTACCCTTCCATCATTTAAGATTTTCAGGCAATTCTGCAGTGGAGCCTCTGTATTTAAGACTCATCTCAACTCTTCAACATGTTTACTCTATCTCTTCTCAAACCCCTTACATTCTATCAACAAAATGATTCATCAGTTCTTCACAATCGTTCACATTTATCATTGAGATTTTTAGGTTGTATTTTACGTAGTCCTTTTATTTTTGTCTTGCATTCCAGACTCTTTTCCCATTTTTGGTTTGCTGCTTTGGAAGTCCTTTGTTGTTCATTCAGACAATACCTCGCCCTACACACTTCACTGATGACAATCAATGTACATTAAGTGAAGAGACGAAAGTCAGATCTGTGGAATGGCCCAGGGTCTGGGATTAGAGTCTGCAACTTGATATTGAGTAAAAGCATAACACATATTGGGGGAGATCTTCCAAGCATTTCAAAATGTGCTCTCACAGTTATGTATGTGCGTACGTGTGCAAAAAAACATATACATATATGCATGTACATACATATATGTATACATCACTTAAGATCCTTTTTTCTATTTTTATATATAATAGATATGTATGTATACACACACACAGATATGCATACACATAATTATCTTTATTCACGTGTAATTTCTTTTAGGGAGAGCAAAAGGAAGCAGCATGAAAAGATTTAACAAATTTAATTTCCAAATACAATTTGTCCAGTTTATGAAATAGTCGTGAATCCACCTCAGGTTCTTTAAAATCCTGCAACTGTTTCTAACATAAGCACAAGCCTGAAATTGGTGGAAGGGCCTTGGGGAAATCAATTACAGTAGTTAACCATATATAT
>NC_068995.1:1169924-1185372 GCF_001194135.2 Octopus bimaculoides | reverse complement strand
CAAGGTTCAGCCATTTGTTCTGTAACTGTCCAACATTGACCGCATTTTCTATGAGGGCCAGATGACAAAAGACGTATTGGTCAGGGACCTGGATGCTGAATGCCCTCTGCGAACGGATCTTGCGAACAGTCTGGTGGATGTTGACAGTTCCAATGTCTTCCAGTCTTTGGATGTTGATGTCAATTGTGATTAAAGTACCTGAAACATAAAAGACACAAGTGTTGATGGCGGTGGTGGTGTGGATGGGGTAGGAGGAACGTAGAGAGAGAGGGGGGGGAGGAAGGTGAGAAGATGAGAAAAGCAGGAGCAAAACAACAAAACTGAGTGTGTGTGAGAGAGAGACGGAAAAAGTTATGTGCCTTTGCTCACGAATAACACTTGAGAAAAGTTAAATCAGTACTACTGAGCATGTGATTAATAGCCAGCTATGGAAACGCCATCTCTCACACAATGTCATAGAGAAACGTGTACTGCAGTTGGTGCTGCATTAAATGGTAGAAAGCTGTTGATGTTGTTAGAATATTGTGCAAGTTATGCAAAATGGTAAGAAAATGTATTAGAACAAAGGTTAAGAATATGAGAGAAGTTCCCTACACAAGCAGGTGTGTGTGTATATATATATATATGCGTGTAGAAAAAGGAGAAAGACAAGATAGATAAACAAAGAGAGAAAGAGGCAGATATGGATATGAAAAGCACAGAAATCAAGGGAGATAATGAGGTAAGGCAGAAAGAAAGTCAGACAAGCAAAAAATGAAAAACAATGAAAGAATATGTACAATGAATATATATATATATACAAAAATATATGTGCATATTCATGTGTTTGCATTTCCTGGTCAGCGTTTTTATGTATGTGTGTGTGTGTGTGTGTTTTGCAACTATGTAAGGTGTTTGTAAGTATGTATGTTATCTCCATATATGTGGACGTGTCTCCATATGTGTCCTTGTGTGAAGTAAAGTGTGTGTGTATGTGTGTATGAGTGAGAGAGAGAGAGAGGTAGATAGATCGATCGAGTATTGTAACTACACCAATAGATTGCTGTTTCTTTTTAATGATAGTTGAAAGCTAGAAAACCAAATGGAAAACCCAATACTGACCTGTACGCCCTATACCAGCACTACAATGAACCACAATAGGTGGACCGAGTGGATGACCATGCCAAGAATCGCCCAAGTCTTGCACAGCTTCAGCCTGAAGTGTCCGTACTTTCGATAAGAACTGAAGAAATGCTTCTGCTTTGTGTGGAACTCCGTAATCTGGCCATCTGATGAACTGCATGTGTTGTATAACTCTCTCCTCTCCTGTCTGTCAGTGAGAAAACAAGAAGAAACAATCAAATGATCAGTTTTATATCATTCACAAAGCTTTGGTTGGCTCAGATCTATAGTAGAAGGCATTTGCCGAAGATGTCATGCAGCGGGACTGAACTCAAAACCGTGAAGTAATTGAGAAGAAAACTTATTAACCACACAGTCAAACCTGCATACATACACACACACACACATATCTGTAGATAAAAGGAATGGAAGAGTAAGTCGAATGCTATAATTGTTTCGAAAACACTTCAGGTGTTTCTTACATAACATCATGAATGTCTCACAACCATCTGATGTACTTTTCCATCAAGTATATATTGACTGTTTGTGTGAAGGTGCATGGCTCAGTGGTTAGAGAGTAGAGCTTACAATCGTGAGGTTGTAAGTTCGATTCCTGGACCAGGCTACGTGTTGTCTTCTTGAGCAAGACACTTTATTTCACGTTGCTCCAGTTCACTCTGTTGTAGAAATGAGTTGCTACATCACTGGTGCCAAGATGTATCAGCCCCTTTGCCTTTCCCTTGGACAACATCAATGGTGTGCAGAGGGGAGGCTGGTATGCATGGGCAACTACTGGCCTTCCATAAAAACAACCCAGTGAGGAGACTCTGCTCAGACTTGTACCCCGGAAGGGAACCTCGTAGGTGCACCCATGGTCATTCAGAGATTCCCTGTACAGAAGATACCTGGTAGTGCTCAAATGATTCAAACTTAGACTCCTATGTCTTTACAGGAGATTCATTCCACAGAGTAAAGAATGGCTACACACACGCACACACACAATGTTGAACCAGTAATCCCTACACATTTTTTCACCTCTCAATCCTTTGTGCCAAAGAATGTAGGCTTGAAACATCAAAGACTTTTCCGTTCTTCCTGAGCGTTAAACTAACACACCTGCTTGTTGTTCCCTCGCCTGTGTTCGTCTTTGTTTTCTGTAAATTTGAACTATACACACACACACACACACACACACACAGAGGACAGTTATGCTGCTGCTGCTGCTGCTGCTGCTGCTGCTGACCTTATTGTTTTTCAGAACCAACGTAGACACCTGGTAATCAGAGCACTGCTTCACACAGCTGTTATGTACAACAAAATGGTCGTATGTCTCGTATGTGTCGGTCTCCAACGGCCAATACTGTTCACACTTCAATCGATTTCTTTCCATTATTCTGAGAAAAGAAAGAAAAAAAAAAGACACAAAATAAGAAGACAAAATGTTGAAACTGTAGTGATTGGTTTATAGTAGTGATGTGGTGGTTTTGGTGCTGTTCCACCTGCCATCTCAACAGATCTATAATCAAAAATATTCTAGTCATGATCATTCTTATCTTTTTGTTTATTTTTCATGCAAAGTAGACCCAAGACTACGTTATCCAATGCGTCAGTTTACTTTTTTAAGATGTTAGCACATATGGAATCTAACAGAAATTTAGCTTCTATTTCTAGCAAGTCAAGCAACTGATTTGAAGCTGCCCTTAATTACTCTGATGGAAGTCCCCTCGCTAATTCATGATGCAATGGATCATGGGTAAAATGTAAAATGATTGGCTGACAGACAACATCAACATCAGCACCACTTTCACGGAAAATATCAACCCTCATGCCGTTTCTCTCTCTCTCTCACACAGAAAAGAAGGGCTCTGACCAATTACCCTCATAAGGCAATGGTCAGTCCAGGGCATTAATAGAAGTCACTTGCCCAAGGTGCCATGCTGTGAGATTCAACCCAAACTGTATAGAAGCGAACGTTTTAACCACACAGCCATGGCTGTGTCCGTCTGTTTATAAAGCCAGACAGGCAGATGATATCAATGGGAAAGGACATAAGCTTACGTATGAACGAAAAAGAGTTGAAACACCCACCTGGTTAGCATCACAATAACAAGGCACTTCTGTTCCCAGACCATTCTCCAGAAATCACCAGTGGTTCTTGATAAACAACCTGATATAAACAATGATAAAACGGTTAAACACATATATATATAAGAGAAAGAAAAAGAAAGAATACTGTATGGTTATGGGGACAAACCAAGGCCAAAACCTGTCCATAGCTTTCCCTCACCTTTGAAACAACGGTTGGGTTAAGGATCCCAACCCCAAATATGTTCCTTTCAATTGTGAAATTCTTGATTTCTTCATGAATCCAGTGTTGCATCACAAGGTTTCAGTTTCCCTTCTCTACTTACATTTTCAGTTCAAATGCCACTGAAGTCGACTTTGCAGTTCATCCCTTCAGGGTCAATGTAACACTGGGGTTGATTTCATCGGCTTAATCCTTACCTGGCCTTGTGCCAAAATTTGAAACCATTATTATAATTATTATAGGGTAACAAGTTGGCAGCTTCGTTAGAGACACTGGACACAATGCCTTGTGCTATTTCCCCCAACTTGTTATATTCTGAGTTCAAATTTCCCCAAGGGTCAACTTAACATTTTATCCTGATGTATTTGACTAAAAGCTTGTTGTCCTTGTACGAAAATTTGAAACCCTTATTACTGTTATTGTTGTTGTCAGATGTGACCAGGTCTGGTCTTGAACAATCTTGATGGTCAGTTTGTCCATAGCTAAAAACAAAAGATCCATTAAACCAACTCTTCCAGTGTTCCTTCATCTTACCTTGTGTGGTTATATAAGCATTCTTCTGCTTGTAACCATCCACAAAATTTGCATTGATGTAATCTGAACTCGGGTCTCCATCCACCATTGATATCACAACTCTGGAATGGTCGTAACACAACACATCGAGGTAACGGTTCTTGGGGAGATTGCATTTTGCTCTGAAACAAGTAAAAACATATTCAAAGTGTAAACATAGGTTTGTGTGTTGTAAGGATGTGTGAGGTATTTGAAAAAATACTTCATCTGGTTTAGAGGGATGGGGAAAATCCCTGAGATTGATGACAGGAAGAATTTATCCTCAAGTCATGAACCTCACGTAAGTGCTTCCATCAGAATGGATTCCACTTGAAGTTTTAAAAGAGCAAGCTGGTGCTGCAAAAGCAGGCAATGGATTAAGTTCACCACACATACAGTCCATATAATAGGATTCTGCACAGTTTCCATTTATCCAGTTTTACTTGGATTCACCTAGTGCTATGGTGGAAGACACTTTTTGTTTTCCCAACAGGATTGAACAGAAAGCAACAGGTTCCAGGTTCAGTCCCACTGTGCAGCACTTGAAACAAGTGTCTTCTACTGCAACACACGGCTGACCAATGCCTTTCTGAGTAGGTTTAAATAGAGAAGTACAATGAAACGGAGAATAAAAGTGCACTGTAGCAGGCAAGGTAGAATGACATCAGATATTCTGGTCAATAAATACAGATTGTCAACTTTTATTATATTCATTATAAATATTGTTTCCGGTATAAATTAATATTACTAAGAAATATTATTGGTCCCTGGTGCATAGGAAAAAAAAAGAAACTGCTGATAGGCCACATCAGAGAGTTTGAGAAGCACTGGACTAAAGGACAACACAATTCCAAGGCAAGATCCAGAAGACTTGAGATAAACACACCCCCACCACAGAGAGAGAGAGATTGGGGGTAGGTGGGGGTGGAGATCAGAAGATTAAGTCAACACCATTTACAACAACCACAACACAAAGAGAAAGTGACAAAACACTTACTTTGAAACGTAAAAGGTGCCAGTTGGAGATTCTGATCTAATGTTAAGGTATTCCTGGCGTAGACCCTTCTTCCTCAACTTTCTCACATGGTCAGCAAGGGTTTCTATGTCAATTCCGCTGTCATCTGCCATGTGTAAACTTTCTTCGTAGGTCTGTGAATCAAGGGAGACGGGCCGACGCTTGCACGGATGACTAGGGTCAGTAATTGGAGACTGGTTTTCATCGACAGGCGAAAATGTATTGGATGACCGCTTTCGTGTATCAGCTGCCGCTGCAGATCGGGTGTCGGCCGAGTGCACCCTCTGGATCACCACTGGCGTTTCCTTCTCCACAATTACTTCCTTTTCTGACCGAATTCGTTGCTCTTCACCTTCCTTCTCTTTCGCTTCCTCGTTGTACTTCTCGCTGACCGTTTCTCGTGATGTTTCTTCTGAGGAGTCAAAATCACTGGCGAAGATGTTTGTCTCGGTTTCAGCAGAATCGCTCGACTGCATCGCTTCCTTCGACTCACTCACTTGCTGCAATGACTGGTTGTTGAAGTAAAAGGACATGTCGGGATCTTGATTGGTGGCCACCAAGAAACAAAGCTTCAGCCAAGTGTTGTGATTAGGCACTAGATGGCCTCCCAGTTGCTTTGGGAGGGACTCGCAAGGAATATGGAAAGGCAACTCAGATACAGCCACTGTAAAGACCTGAAATTACACAGGAGGGAAGAATGAAAGAAAGAAAAAGACATTTTTATTAGGAATGAGAGATCCCTAAAAATCCAAAGGGGCAATTTTAGAACCCCCTACTGGACAATTCTTTAAAATGGAATCAACTGAAAAATACTGACCCGATCACGTAGTTTTTCTCGTAAAAAAAGTTGTAGAATTCTAAAAGAAGCTTTAAACCAAAGAGGAGCTGCAACAATCAACACTTTTTTTAATCGAGCTGGATATGCACCCTGAAATAGAAAAAGAGACATATATATATTTGTATATAGGTGTGCCATTGTGGGTTTTGGGGCATGAAACAAAGTAGGCCTTGCTGTCCACTCAAGAAAACACATAGTAAATGATCCATGAGCACTTGAGCAAACTGAGTCCTCAACTTTGCCAAAAGGTTTTCAAGGCTCCAGCAGGCCTCAAGAGACACATTCATGTCCACAGGATATGATCACTGCTTTATTTTACTGAACCCTCATTTAAAAGGATTATATTAATCCCAGCCTGTAAATGCTTGCTGGTGCCATGAAAAAGCACCCATTACACTTCTGAAGTGGTTGGCATTAGGAAGGGGATCCAACTGTAGAAACCCTGCCAAATCAGACTGGAACCTGGTGCAGCTCCAGTCAAATCATCCAACCCATGCCAGGATAGACAGCAAATGTTAAGTGATGATGATGATGATGATTCCCAGGCAGAATAAAAGGAAAGCTTAACACCAATAGGATTTGAACTCAGAACATAAAATGTCGGAGCAAATATTGCAAATCAGTTTGTTTAATGTTCCAATAATACTCAGAACACCAAGATCTGTAGGCTTCAGAAACTGAACTATATATTTTTTTAAGTAAAATGCACCAAATATTCTTAAAAGGCTACCCATACCACTACTCCTCCTCCCCCATGACCACTACCACTATCACCAAGACTACCAGCCATGTCATCATTCAGACTACCACCACCACCACCACCACCACCAATTTATCAAGCTGAAGAAAACTAAACCACCACAACTTAAACCAAACAAGATCTTCAAACGACAGCAGCCGTAAACACACAACAACTTACCTTTAACATATTAAGAATCTTGATACTGAGATTGTAATCGAAGTTGCCATATTTAGAATCAGTCATGTCATAAATAAAGACCAGGCCATGTTTTTGGGTTTCAAAACTGCAACAGAAAACATTTTTATGAATACTAATAAAACTGAATAACAATAATAATAACAATAATAATAATAATAACAATAATAATAATAATCTTTTCTACTATAGGCACAAAGCCTGAGATTTTGAGGGAAGTGGGGAGGGCTAGTCAGTTACATCACCCCCAGTATTTGACTGGCACTGATTTGATTTTATTAACCCTGAGAGGATGAAAAGTGAAGCTGACCGTGGCAGAATTTGAACTCGAAACATTTCTGTAATGAAATGCTGCAAAGCATTTTGTCTGACATGTTTATAATTCTGTCAGTTCACCATTATGATAATCCTTTTTACGATAAGCACAAAGCTTGGAATTTTGGGGGAGGGGGCTAGTTGATTACATTGACCCCAGTGTTTTGCTGGTACTTAATTTATCGACCCCGAAAGGATGAAAAGCAAAGTCAACCCAGGCAGAATTTGAACTCAGAACATAGCAACAGGCGAAATACCACCAAGAATTTCATCCAGTGTGCTAACGGTTCCGCCAGATTGTTGCCTTAATAATAATAACAACAACAACAACAATGATAATAATAATGATGATTTCTGTACAATGGCAAAAAAAAACAAAGAAAAACAACAAAAGAGGAAAGAGTAGGGAATTGAGCAAAAGAGACAAACTAAACAATAAATATCAACAACAGAACAGAAGCACAAAATAAGACAGGGTCTCTGAAAGGGGTGGGCAACCACATGGTAATTAGGGACACACACACACACTAAATCTCAAGATTACTTGGTTACACCAAGGGTTAAGGGCCTTCTTCCAGTTCTTGCTACCAACCGATAGCAGTAGAGTTAAAGGAGTCCCATTTAGCAACACCAGTTTGGTCACTCTCACTGAAGTGTAGCACAACCCTCTCTCACTGGAGTGTAGTACAACCCTCTCTCACTGGAGTGTAGCATATCCCTCTCTTTCCTCATCTTATTTTATGTTGATTAGGCCTTAGTGAAAAGAAAAAAAACCCTTTCTTCTCAAACCTTTCAATTGCAAATCTTTGGCCATCTCCACCCTCTTAAGAGCAGCTAGCCACCCTTCCTTGCCTGGAGAAAAGTGATAATGTTAGTCTTAAATACATTCTGCCAATAACCAAATCCATTATACTCTTAATAATATTATTTTTTCTAACAAAGCTACAAATTTAGTTGAGAGTATAAAATAGGGATTATGCAGTCTGTTGAATTTAGTGTAGCAGAGTGTAGTCTATTCAATTTAGAGTAACACAGGCATGGTGCTTATTAGCGGTTAGAGTGTGGGCTCACAATCATGACATCATAGGTTCAATTCTTGAGTTGGGAAGCATGTTGTTCCCTTCTTCATTTTCCACTGCCTCAGTCTACTCAGCTGCAAATGATTCCTAGGGGTTTCTATGAGTTAATAGACAAGAGTCCCACTGAAAACAGAACTTGGTACTCACTGTTGCCTAACACTCAGATTCCTAAAGGCTCAAAGCAGAGTTCTTAGGGTCCTGCAGCCAATTAGTCCTTTAGTTATCACATTTCTATTGGAATACAGAGCCTGTGTTCCAATTAATTCTGGAAACAGCAAAGAATCCCTGTCATTATTAAGACAGTGTTTGGAACATAGACTATCACAACATTTCGATGAAAGGGTTTCATTTAAATCACTTTCAAAGAGAACGTTTATCATAAAACCAAGGCCAGTCTCATATAGTTTGGTATCAAAAATCAAAAGGGCTGAAACTGACCCCTGTATTTAACTAGTATATATTATACTGACTCCTCACCTCTCCCCCAAAAGGACGAAGGAGTAAAGACACTCTTTTACAAGTTTTGCATAATCGTTCTTGTCCACAAATTCTCAATCACCATTAATCACTGCCAGGAACAACATCAAAAGTTCAAACTTTACACAAACAACAGGGTGGTGGCAGTACCATCACACAAGTAATGCAGAGGAAACGGGTTCAATGTGCAATGAAGTGCAACACAGTGAAAGGTAAAAAGTGTCAACATTTGCACAACGACAAAGTTTGGCTATTTTTTTTATTTATTTAATTATATATTTGAATTATCATTATTTTTTTTTTTTAGTTATTTTCCAGTCTTACCTTTCTAAAGCAGCATCCAACTGATAAATTAGCGCCTTGAGAACATTCTGGTGAGAAGTGAGGGTAGGAAAGTGATATCGTGCAGTGAAAAGGGCTATGGCAGCTCCACCACTATCACGGCCACCCTAGGTGTTTAGAAAGAAAGAAATAAAGAAAAAGAAAAGAAAAGGAAAAAAAAAAGAAAAAATTGGAACAAAATAACGGAATAAAATGGATTAAAAGAGCAGACACAGGAAACAAAATTTAAAAGACGTATACATACACATATATGCATACACACACACATATATACATTTGTATGTACATACATATATGCATCTTTACACACACATACACATGTACAGATATGTATGTGTAGACATATACATGTATATATATATCTACACACACACATATATATATATATATATATATGTATAGCTGTATTCGTGCATGCATGGATACATACACATATATACAGGTGTATGTACATATACAAAAAAAAACATCTATGCACATATATACATATGCAGGCAAATAATACACATACATAAATATATGTGCACACACATGTATACACACATACACATGCACGCACATACACACACACAAATATAAGTGAAAACAAATATATTCATATGAAATTGGGTGAGAGGAAAACGGTAACATGCAGTAATGTCTGATAAATTAAGTAACTCTGAATGACAACAACAAGAACAAAAATGATAATAATAAACAGAAAAAAAAATAACTGATTCTGGGGCTAAGAAGGAAAGCTTTCACCTGCAACAGTTGCTATGGCAAATGTGTGATGGTGATGGATTTTATGAATGGAGTTATGAAAGTAACGGAAAAAGTTATAAATGATTAGTAAGAGAATTAGCTTAGATGAGATGTCAGCTGAGAAATATAACCAAAAAAAAAAGAAAAAAAAAGAAGTACAAATGCCACATGATTTACTCCACGTAAATGATAGATGCATTGGAATGAATGAGAACAAAAAGCTGAATATTACCCCTATTTAAAAAAACATGTGGTGCAATAGAATTTTCTTCTCTCTTTTTTTCCCCTTTATTCTCAAATATGAAGGTGATCTAAGTAGCAGTAGAGGTGCATATTGTGAAAGTATAATGGTGGGAGTAAAGAGAAAGTTTAGAGTGGTGTTACTCCTGCTGGCAACAGATTCTTCTAAGTGAAACAAAGAACAATACAATGCTTGCTCACAAAGTACAACATTGTGAAGTAGCAAAACATGAGTATTAAAGTTTTCTGTCCAAAAATACAATGAAAAACCTTCAGAGTGTTCGAACTCACAACCTACAGGTAACCAGTTCAACACTTTATCCACTCAGGGAAGTCACATCTATTTGCAACAGACAGGAAGATAAGCTTGCAACACAGTGTTGTCTCCCATGGAAAAAAACGAGTCCAATAGTAAATAATCCTGGTTGTATGATGAGACACAGACACTCTAGAAGATTCCTTTTTCTCTTCAGAATATGGAAAATCAACCATTCCAACCAGTTTCAAATCTGGGTCAAATTTTACTAAAATTATTGTTTCTTGTTTGCTGTCAATTGAAAATCAATTTTTGTCCTCAAAATCAATTTTTGATAAAAAAAAAAAACCAAAGACTTTAGTCAGTTTAAAATTTCATTTGTCCACTTACAATCCATTTGAAACAAAAGTTTAATTCCTATGTCCTTGCTTGGACTTGCATCAGGTATGTTCAGAACAGTTCCACATTTAAAGTTACTAAAAGTAACATTACCACTACTATAACTGCTACATGGTCAGACGATGCCATAACTTCAGAAGAGAATGTGGAAACTCTCAACGGCCACCAAAGGTGCTGAGAATTGACCACACCAACAGGGAAAAGTGTGTAGGTTTGAGAGTAAGAAGACAGGTTTTTAAAAATAAGGAGCTTCCAATAACATTGTTAGAAACATCTTCACACAATAGAAATAGCTCTGCCAACAGATTCCGAGGAAGGGGGCATGGAGGAAGCAACCATCTTTTAACCAGAGATTTTTAAGAGGTCAACATACATCTTTCCATTTTTCTGAAGGAAGTTTCTCTGGTTAAGAACCCCAGTCTTTCACAAGTAATATACTGTTCACCCTGCCCCCTTAAATTTGGCTGATTTAGATCCAAAGTGATGTGGAACCCGTGAAACGAGTGATATTAGGTGTTATAACAACCAACAGCAAAATAGAAAGGAGTGTCAGGCACATGAATTTCAAATCTACCACTCACAGGTTTAATAACCTTTACTCACTGCCAGCCTTGTCAAATTAGAAGTTTTTGTTTGCTACTATTTTGGAATGATATAATCAAATATAATGAGTTTATTGTATACAGTGCTCAGGTGCACTACTACTCGTTAGAAGAGGTTAAAAGGAATGGGCAGAAGCCAACATCTGAGTCAAAGAAAGACGGCAATGAAAGCTAGAAGGACATGCACAGGACACAGAATAAAACACAGAAAAGTTAACATTAAAAGAGTTGGAAGGAATAAGAGTGCAGAAGCACTTCAAGAGTTGTATTGGATAATGCAGCCCCAGATGTACTATGCCATAAAATAAAATGGGATACCAAGGGGCTGGGATATCTTTGAACATTGTTGACCTGGGGTTCAACGTCCCCCATCCCAACAGAATCAACCTTGTCATGAGAATGAGAGGTGATGAAACATGCATTAAGCTACAAGTAAACAACTTACCAATATTGTGAACTTCTCTGTCTGTAATTCTTCTTGCAGGAATTTGTCGTTAATGTCGAGATAGAGCAAGTCTTCACCTTCTCTAGTTAACTGCAGGAAACGGGTTCAAATGAGAGAGACAGAAAGAGAAATAAATGAAACATTGAACACTACAGCAATACAGTGTATGGGTTTGTCTGATCGCCTGCATGCATTCCACAGATACATCGTTGTGTGAGTGGACATACATACAACTATATGCATGTCATCATCGTCGTAGTATCCACTTCTCCATGCTGGCAAGGGTCAGACACCAATTATTGAAGCAGATTGTGTGTGTGTGTGTGTGACAGGTACTCCATCTGTTATGATGATGAGTGTCCCAACTGATCCAATAAACGGAACCATATGCACATGCAATTAAAGTGCAAGTGGCTGAGTACTCCACAGACATGCATAACCTTAATGTAGTCCTCAGAGAGATTCAGCATAAGACAGAACGTGACAAGGCTGGCCCCTTTGAAATGCAAGTGCAACCCATTTTTGCCAGCTGAGTGGACTGCAGCAATGTAAAATAAAGTGTCTTGCTCAAGGACACAATGTGCCACCAGGAATCAAACTCATGACCTTACAATCAAGGGCCGAATACCCTAACCACTAAGCCACACACACACACACAAACATAAACACACACATATAGCTATAGATATATATATATATATATCATTATAATTAAGGGTACTGAGAAACAGCACCTACATGCTAGAGATAGATGTCAAATGACTCTAAAAACCACTTCAAATTACAATCCATTAG
This sequence comes from Octopus bimaculoides, assembly GCF_001194135.2. Classification (NCBI taxonomy): domain Eukaryota; kingdom Metazoa; phylum Mollusca; class Cephalopoda; order Octopoda; family Octopodidae; genus Octopus; species Octopus bimaculoides. Next base: position 1,172,927 of record NC_068995.1, on the reverse strand, counting down.
CACAATGCTGAAAGCAAAGAAATGAATAAAATAGATTTAGTAAGAATATTTTTTTTTTAGGTTAATTCTAGATTGTCCGATTTCTGGTTTAGTAATTACTAATGGAGTGTAATATAGAGTCATTTGATGTCTATCTCCAGGTGCTGTTTCTTCTTAGTACCCTTAATTATAATTATTGGCAAGAAAAGGCCCTGCTCTCAGGGTGAAAGGCAGATTGTATGATACTTGTGCACAAACTGCAATGCTACATGGTGGTGAAACATGGGTTGTAAATGTAGAAGACATGTGATGGTGTGTAAGACATTGAAGCTAGCAGGCTCCAGTTGATGTGCAATGTCAGTGTGTGTGTGTGTGTACAGCAAAGTGAAAATGTGTTAAGAGGAAAATTAGGTATAAAAGGTATTGGATGTGTGCGAGAGGGGGAAATGTGCTGGTATGGTCATGTGATGTGTACGGATGAGGAGGGCTGCATACAAAAGTGCTGACCTTTGAATGTGGATGGGACCAGTAGAAGAGAGAGGCCCTGGAGATTAAACTGGTGAAGAATGATGCCTGGATGTTGAGTCTCATGGAGGAGAGGACAAAGGACTGAAGTGATTAGCGATATATGATACTTGAGAAAACCCATCCCTGCTAAATGAAAATAAGATCCTAAAGGCACGTCACCTAAGTCTATGCCCCTGCACCCAAAGAACCCCCTACCTACAACCCCATCTTCCCGACACCCTCCTCTCCATCCCTCTCATAACTCACTCAGCTGCTGTAATTATGAGATGGGATTGCATACACTTCATTCCCCCCACCACTCACCCTCCCAGGAACCACTTCCTGTTCCTCACACATCCTCACTATCATCTCTTACCTCCTTATATTTCACTCCCCTCCCCTTCTATTATTACAACCCCTCATTTTCTCTCAGCAGCAGCCCCATCCCCTCTGTTCATCTCCCATCATTTCCACCTTCATCCCTAGCACTTTGCATCTCTTTCACATACACATCTACCCCCCACTCACTTCACATCAATGCTGCTCCCCCCTCTTACCTATTCCCTAACCCACTCCTACTTCAACAGATATTCATGACTGACCAAACCCCCACTCACGTCCCCCCACTGCATCTCCCTCCATCCACCTGCCACACTACTTCCCTTATATTCCTGTAATTTAAGGGTATGCCCTGACACACCTTCACCAGCATCCTCTTTCTCTTCCTACTGGGCGTGGCCATGTTTCTCCCCCAAAGCAAGACACCTATACCTGTCCCTCAACCCTTCTTGACCTCCCTTCACTCGGTATAAGGTCACCTCTTGTAAAATGGATAATGTCTGTAGTTTAAAAGATCAAGCACATGATTAAGTGTATAACCTTTCGTACGCTTCCCACTACGTCCGTGTGTTAGTGTCACATGACTGTATATTTTGCACCTAAAAAAAGAAGGCCGACACAGATGAGTGAAAATGTTTAGTTACAATCAAAGCATTCCAAATTTAATCTGTCTGGTGGGAGAGTAAACAGGGGTCATTTGTATGTAGTCCAATGGCTAAAGTTTAGGCTTTTAGCTGTGTAGCTTCCTCATAAGAGGCAGAATGAATTTTGTATATGAATAGTTATTTGTGTATGTACTCTGTTAAAGTCTGTTAAGTCTTGGTTTGTACTCTTGTATGAAAGTATTTTCTTTGTTCATCTGTGGTAGAGTGGGAAGACCTGCAATATGGGAGACTTATTCTTTGCACATATGTCTATATGACCCCTCAGTGGAATCTTTCTAGAACTGGAGTCTCATATTTGTTGTCAGTGAACGGTCAGTCTATTTCTTAGAGTAAGCTTTGTTTGACCTGTGTTCATTACATCCTTGACATTTGATAGCATGCATTAAATTCAATGAATGTGTTTGTTCTCTACAAACACTTGACAGAAAACATTCAGAGCAATTGATTGTTTGGACACGTTCAGTCAACCGTGTCAGCCTTGGTTTACCAGTCAAATGCTAACACATGCATATAGTGGGGAACCTACAAAAATTTCTAAGACTAGTCATGTGACTATCCCTCTACCAATCAAATCCTATTCAAAACATATACTAATTTGAGTCATGAACTTCCTATAAAAACAGGGCAAGCGTCAAACACTAGTCAGAAGCAAGACAGCTGCAACACAAGCCATGTCTTTCTAGTTGAACTTTTTGAAAATCAGTGTAAAGTGTGAAACCAGTTAAAGCTTCAAATAATACAAAGAAGAATGTGAGGGGGGTGGGGTGAAGTGAGAAATGAGAAAAAGAGATAAAGAAAGGAAGCCATTCAAAAGAAGAGGAATTTCTTTACCTGATGACATCTGTATAAGTCTAATGCTCTGCGGATGTCAAACTTGCGGGCCATAAGAAACTTGACTGCTGTCTTCCAGGGCAATGGCTGTTTGCCATTTTGGATGTAGTAGTAGTTGACCTCTTCAATGAACTTCTTTACTTTCTGAAATGGACAATATTGGTGTTGTGTAAGTGGCCAGGTTGGTATAACAAGTTGGTGGGAGAAATAAAGGTCAGGGGGTAGTGATATAAAAAGGGGTGTTGAATATTATAATTTTAAAATAACAGTGGTTATACAGACCATACTGGATATCTAGTCATACAATCAGTCATAGCAAACTGCATGGCACATTCAATCCTGCCAGGGTCACATTATGCTATGTCCTGCCAGTGTCACAGCAAACTATACCCCAGTGATAGAACGCCGCATGCTACATCCAGTCAGAAACACAAGGAACTATGTTGAAGAAGCTAGAAATGGTTTTCAGGGAGGAGAAAACAAAAGTTTTGCTAAATAAATGTAAATTCTCAATATGTATATATCATCATCATCATCATCATCGTTTAACGTCCGCTTTCCATGCTAGCATGGGTTGGACGATTTGACTGAGGACTGGTGAAACCGGATGGCAACACCAGGCTCCAGTCTGATTTGGCAGAGTTTCTACAGCTGGATGCCCTTCCTAACGCCAACCACTCAG
>NC_068995.1:1161891-1169751 GCF_001194135.2 Octopus bimaculoides | reverse complement strand
AAGAGTAACTACAGGCTATATAGAACACCCAGAGGCAAAGGAGCTGTGAGCGTACAAGTTACATTACTCTCCAAATTCTGAAAGGTAAAGAAAGGTGTTTGTATATTATTTAAAGTGAAAATATATTCTCAGTGTGTGTGTGTGTGTGTGTGTGTGTGTGTGTGTGTGTGTGTGTACTCCAAAATATTATCAAATCAAGTCCAAAAACAAAGCAAAACAAAAATGTTATTAAAAAAAATTTGAAATAAAAAAAAAGGCAAGAACAAAAACATAGAAATCCATGTTAGCATGGAAACAGTATTTGGAAAAAGAAGGAGAAACAACTTAAAGCCTGATTTTACAAAACAAGAACTGGGGGGAGGTACTCAAGAGAACATTAGATCAATTTTGCCAAAATTAAATACGAGACCAATCTCTTTATTATTACTAGAGTCCATCACATAATGAATGATGGCGTTATTTCTTGTCACCTCTAACTAATTTCTGATGATGCCAGATGCTATGATTATTATTAGAATTTTAACATATCTACTCACTCTTAATTTGTTCTGGCAAATTCAATCATAAAATAGGTTGATCACTGTTGTATTTCATCTTCAGAGAAGAACGTCTCCCTTTATCAAAATTTTACTTTATTCAGATTTCATGGTGGTTATAAAAAATAATGAAATGAACTCAAAAGTTATAAAATAAAAACAGATTTCTCATTTGCAATAAATCTATATTATCAATAACAATATATTTTATTGATGACAATAATACTGTTTAACCCTTCTGATATCAAACTGCATGTGACTGTCCCTGGCTCTGAGATAGATGGTAGTTTAATTTATGCTGCAAGTTTCAGATTAATGACAAAGTTATTTTAGCAAATTCTTTATTTTCAAGATTTAATGAAACAAAAGTAGTGTATTTCAATGGAAATATGGTAAGAAAAAGGTTTCGCAATCAATTTATTACAGAAGTGACATGACCTGATATTACTAAGAAGTAGCAAAAGTGTATATACCAGCATCACCTTACAACATGGAACAGGTAACACTCTAGTTAGTATATGGGGTCGATAAAATAAGTACCAGATGAACACTGGGGCTGATGTAATCGACTTATCCCCTTCTCCAAAATTACTGCCCTTGTGGCAAAATTATTATTATTATTATGAGTGGAAGGAGTGATAAAATCTATAAAATGCTTTCCATCCCTTTAAGATCTGAGTTCAAATCTAATCAAAGCTGGCTTCATTTTTCATCCAAGCTCAATAGAGTGATTTCTGATTTAGACTGAAGGCCATCAATCTGGTGGGCAGGGTTTAATCAATTCTGATTCCATCGACCCCAGTACTTGACTGATACTTTATTTTCTTTACCCTTGAGGGATGGAAGGCAAAGTTGACAAAGGTGGGAATTGAACTCTGAGTGTAAAAAGTTGTAAGAAATACCTCCTCAAAGCATTTATTCCAAAACTGAAATAATTCTGCCAGTTTTGCTGCCTTCTAAGCTGAATAAAGTAAGGGGCAGTAATGAAAAGCTGGGATGACATAGTTAGAGTCAATTGTGTTCTACTGACAGATTTTCTGGCCAGATGGTTGTTAGGTAGACATTAAGATTAGGGATAAGTTTTGCATTGAAGCTGACAGCAACCAAACCTGTCGGAATATTCATGCAAGATAAAGAAAACATACAGCAGGCAATTCATCCAGTAATCCATGCATTGTGGATTTTGTTGGATTATATAAAACATTTATTATCACATGCAGATGGATCCGGCTATCGTCTAAGCCAGTGGTTCCCAAACCTCTCAGGCCGCCACCTCCTTGATTCTAAGGCCACATTCCTAGTGTCCCCGCCCCCCTCTCACCATCACAGACATAAACCATTTTCTGCTGCAAATTTAAAACAACACTATTTCACAAATGTTTCTTTTTTTTACATCCATTGCCGTTTTGGTCACCCCATTATCACCCCGTTTTTCTCCCCCCCCCCGTGGGTGGGGCAGTACTACCCACTTTGGGAACTACTGATCTAAGCCTTTTGTAGAGATCAAACCACCACTTTCCTTGTCAAGGAAGAGTGGGTCGTCATCTGTTTAGTTGTGATGACAGGAAATTTATAATGTGATGACAGAGGAAATTTATAATGGAAGTTATCTACTTTATAAAGGAAAGCGATTTTGTGGACAGTGTCTTTTTTTTTTCTCTCTCTCTCAGGCCAAGCTCTTATCAAATTTTAAGTTCTACTTAAGGAGGAAAATAAGGGTAGGAAGCCCTGTGCTGCTCTTCAGTAAAGTTTACAAAAGGTGGGCCACTGCTGGAAACAAAAGTTTTTTTTTTTAATTGAAAACAATAGAATAATAAAAATTAAACAAAATTTTACTCAAAATAAAAATGAAGAACCAATAATACTAATCCCCTGACCCCTTCACCACTACGATTATTTCAAAACCACATTTGACAGGGTGCAAAGAGAGGAACTGAAGACTTGAAGAAACAAAAACAAAAAGTGGCAGGAGGTGAAGGCAGAGCAGAAATATTACTGAAGGTGCCAAAGAAGGAATTTATTATATACATTATACACACATATATAAATAAATCATTTTTGAAGGTGGAATTGCAAGCAGATAAAGCAATAAATAATAGTGATTGAACATTGGGTTAAAGAACTATTTAAATGGAAAAAAGTCAAAGACTAAGGAACGTGAATCCACACCTGTAAAATATGTTCTACCACTTTTTCTTCAACCCAATATTTAAGGGCTATTATTTACAGCTTTGAGTTCCATGAATAAAAATCATTTATTTTATGTCTCTTGAAGTTTCTAAAATCTTATGGTATTCATCTATCCTCGTTTATCAGTGATTCATTCATCATTGAGCCCTTGTGCTTATCACTGATTCATCTGTGGTAACATGGGTTGGCAATCGGTCAAAGGCTCTGCTTGTACTGCAAAAACGCACCCCAGTAACCACCTGCAAGGCTCAGCTACCCACAACACATTGACCATGCTGCAAGGCTGCCTGTTTTCTTTTTTAATGTGGATTTATATAATTTTACTCATCAACATAGGACCAGTAAACAGAAAAAATATGAAGGCACCTGATTTAAAGAAATGAGTGTATTCTCTACGGGAAAAGGATCATCTCTATGATCAAGAAAAAAAACATAACAGCAGAAGTTTTGCTGGTGTGAGTCCAGAGCTTGGTGTCAAGACCACCATTCATTCCATTTACAAAGTGTGTGAAGAGGATTCATTTATCACTGTAGTTTTTTAAAACCAAACCTGGTGATAAACGAGGATAGATGTGTGTGTGTGTGTGTGAGCATGTATGTGTGTGTGTGTGTGTGTGTGTGCACACATATATATATATATATATATATATATATATGCTGTGGTATTTAATGGCAGTGTGTGGGTGTGTATATAACAGAATACCTGAAATCAGTTAAAAAGGTTGAAGGGTGTATACAAGATGGGTGAAACAGCAATAATCCTCAGATAGTTTGAAGCAATGGTGTGAAAAAAAACAAAACCAGACTTTTAAGGTCGCTCACCTGGATCTAGCTTGAAGACTAAAAGAGAAAACAATTGCAAAAATAATCATAGCAATCAAAAAGTAATATTTGGGGAGTATAAGATGGTTTGGCACAGCTGGTTTGGTGCCACTTTTTGGGTGTCACTGATCCCTGCCTCTCTCCCACTGTGCGTGTGTGTGTTTGCGTGTACGAGTTTGTATCCAACGCCAAAAAGTAGTCACCAAAACAGACCGAATGTCCAGTCAACTGCACCAAATCATCTCATTCAGATAATACACACACACACACACACATATATATATATATATATATATATATACACACACCCACACACAGCCAGCCATCTCTCACATTACAAAAGTGCTCTGTTCTTGAAAGCATTTTTTACTACAACTTTAAATTCCATAATATGAAACCTACTTCCCCATTGATGTCCAAGATGTAATTTGAGAAATGGCCTTAAGGGATATATTTGGGAAAATAAATGTATATGAAGCGCATTGAAAAATTTGACTGTTATGATATGTATCTTAAAAGCCATACATGTGAACCCTCAGTCGTTAATATATAAATTGTATATATTCATATTTATGTATTTATACATTTGTGTGTGTATATATATATATATGCTTCAATATATATGCATACGTATTTACATATATACATACATATGTGTATATTCACACAATATATATATATATATATATCTAGTCACACTCAAAATATATATATATATTTATTAAATTCATTTCTATTTATCTATTATCAGAAAGGTTAAGTTGTTGGAGTTGTGTTATGGGAAGTTTAATAATTTCTACAATTGATTCGTTAAGAGGTCAAATAAAGAGAAAAGTTGAACGAAGGAGTGAAGAGAAAAAGAATAAAAATATAATGAAATAAAATGTAGCAGAATAGATTGGAGCATATATTGGGTATTTGTTATAATGTAGCATAATATGTTTGTAATTATTAATTATTAACTAAAAATAAGTCAATTAGAGATTATATCTTTATATATAGGAATTTCATATTACGTTATATGAAGAAAAAATGCAGTTTCTATATTTAAGATGGATTTTTTTTTTTTTCTTTTTTGCTAAGGTAGATTGGATCAGAACTATTTAGGAGTGAAACCAAGTGTTGATATTTAAAGATAATTTAACAAATATGAATTATAATATAATTTAATTTATTCTGTAAAAATAAGAAAGAAATAATGCCTATGCTAGGAATTTATAGGTCAGGAGATGTTCTATATATATATTATGAAACAAATAAAGTTGAATGATTTCCATATATTTCTGCTTATGTTTGAAATAAGAGTAATCCCCCGCCATTTTGCAATTCATCTAACGCACACTCAGCACATCAGGGATTCTTACCATTCCTTCGCATTCTACTTGTTTAGATGTTTTTTTTTTATATATACAATGTCCTGCGTGTTTTTGGGCCCCTTACAACATATATCACTTTTCCATACTTTTATTTTTTTCTCAGGTCTCCAAGGAAATATGAAATCCTTCCAATTGGTTAATTCTGGATGGTTTTCATTGATTGCCTCCTTTAATTGGTCTAATTGGGAACAATAATTATCTGAATCCAGTATCTGATTTTGTAGAAGGTGCTTGTAATACACAATATCCTTCCAATCCCACCAGATATAGAGTGTCATATTCTTTGGACATTGGTCAGCCTTTGGTGTGATCAAAAGGTGATTCATCTTCTTTTCTCGAGGACATTTTTCACTCCACATTGTTATAAGCAATTTAATTTTTTATCACTTGTGATTGGTCTTTTCAAAAAATGGGTCACTTTTGTTGCATTTGAATTGAGAATTGCAGACGGAAATGCTGTCCATTAAATTTTTGTCAGTTAAATTATGATTCAACCAAACATAGCAATTCATGTATCCAAGTGTTTCTAAATGCCTTATAATGCTCGTGGGATATCTGAAGTAGTTCTCTAGTGTCTCCCCTGCCAGAACGTTCATGGTTTTTCCAGATAAAAATTGCAACTCCTAAACCCAGCAAAAACTACTTACAAACACTTCTCTCTCTCAGCAAACATCAACTTCTATGAACTGCACATGGCTTTTTTGTTGTTTGTTCAGCGGGTTTTTTTCTTTCCAGAAATAGAAGAGAGCATCAAATGCCAAAAATGCATCTCATTTTTAACATAAAAACAGTAGAAATAAAACCATTCCTATATAATCCTATAAATCATGTATATGGGGGTCCATTTACTGGATGCAGTTTGAAGTCATCATACGCAGGATAATATTGTGCTGGAAATTGGTATTAAAAGAGTTAATAACTATTCCATTCCCAACTAAATAAATTGTTTAATCTAGGCAAATCTCCTCTCAGTTTAACCATTTTACAAAAATGTTTTTTTATCAGAATTCTCCTGTTTTGGAAGCCACTCCTCAATAAAAATATAATTTAGGATAAAAGTAAGAATTTCTCCATCTCCACTCCTCAATTTTGGGGTTATTTCCATTTTTTTTTTTTTTCATTTTTTGTATTACTATAATAATTTTTTTTTTCCTTCCTTATTAGAATGAAGCAGATGGTTTATTTTATTTTAGCAGAAACTCTCTTCTTTTTCTTTGAGCAGAAGGTGAGTGGATGGAGGGCGTTTATCGATTTCTTCTTAGATTCTACCAAAGAGAGTAATTTTTTAATTGCAATCGTCTTGAATCTCACGCTCTCTTGCATTCATACCATCCACGCTGATTCTCTATCATCCTGAAACTTGCCCAAATTTGTTACCTTGAATTTAAAAAAAAAATTAATTTAGAACAAAAAGTTGAAATCTTAAAAAGATCCAAGTACTTTTCAGTTACCCCCACCCCCACTCCTCTAGGTTCCTTTTTCTCTTACACTATCCCTCTCTCTCTCTCTCTCTCACTTCCCCAGTCAGGAATATCATTCAATTTTTTTTATAGATTACACTTTCAACATCGTAAAATTGTGAATTTTCTTATTTAATTTTATCTTCATTATTAATGTGGAAGTTGCTGGGGGCGACATTTTACGAGTTTTTACACTTCTGATTCTCCTCAGAATGAAGGGAGAAAAATAAAGGAGTTTGCATTGGAATTCTTGTACTGAAGGAGGAGGAAAGACATTGATTTCCAGTTGTTTAGATGCGAGGCTTACCTTTGCTCATCTCTCACATCATTCAGCCATCACCATCACCCACACGGATACAATGAAGAGGAGTTTGAAGAGGAATAAAACGAAAACAGTCTTCATAGCTGGCTTGTTGGTCAACTTCCTCATCAACCATAAACAATTGGTACTTTGTCAACCCATCAGGATCAGTAGGCAGATCTCAAGTAGTCAAGTAGCCAACTATTGTGGCTACTTGAGATCTGTTTGACCAGAGCTGACGTGTAATAATACCAAGCAACAATGAAGCCTCTACATATTCATTGAACCTGCTAGAAACAACAGCCAAATTTGTGCTCAGATTGCATCACAATGCAGTGATTTTCAAACAGTGAGTCAGTCACAGGACACTGGTGTTTTATCTTTCTTTTTTATCTTTTCATCAAGAGTAACGTGTAAAGACATTCAAGCAAGATCGTTGCCAGTGCCGCTGGATTTGCTCCTGTGCAAGTGGCACATAAAATACACCATTATGAGCGTGGCCGTTACCAGTACCGCCTGACTGGCCTTCATGCTAGTGGCACATAAAAAGCACCCACTACACTCTCGGAGTGGTTGGCATTAGGAAGGGTATCCAGCTGTAGAAACACTGCCAAATCAGATTGGAGCCTGGTGTAGCCATCTGGTTTCACCAGTTCTCAGTCAAACCGTCCAACCCATGCTAACATGGAAGGTGGACATTAAACGATGATGAAGATGATAATTTGATGTTTTGTGGGCCACAGATCCAACATTGAGAACCTTCTGCCCCAATATCTCAAAAATAACAAAGTCACATTGAATAATGTAAGCCTAGATATATTTTGGCTGAATAAAACTGGAGAGATGTTCCTGACTTGATCATAAAGTTTGCACAATCAGGGCCAACCAGGAACAAAACACCAGCAAACGGGGAAAGTACAACAGAAAACTGGTTAGAAGAAGAAGAAGAAATTTGAAAATAGATGAAAAATGCAAAAATGTATGTTTATGTAAGAAGAAAAGAGAGAGAGAGAGAGAGAGAGAGAGAAAGAGAGAGAGAGAGAGAGAAAGAGAGAGAGAAAGAGAGAGAGAGAGAGAGAGAAAGAAGAAACTCAGTGAGCAGGTTTCAGAAAAAAAAAAAAAAATCAAAGCAGGTTTTTTTTTGTTTTGTTTGTGTTGTTAATGATGTCAGAAAG
>NC_068995.1:1161376-1161881 GCF_001194135.2 Octopus bimaculoides | reverse complement strand
GGTTTCAGAAAAAAAAAAAAAAATCAAAGCAGGTTTTTTTTTGTTTTGTTTGTGTTGTTAATGATGTCAGAAAGTGGTTGAGTAGTTTTTTTTTTTTTTTTTCCTTCTTCTTTGCAGCCTGGTTCAATAGGTTTGAAGTTGTGGGCCAACATCAGCATAATCCACCATTACTTAACCTAAATTCTCTCAGCACACGCTAACCAGGCAACACCCAAATACCTGTGCATCATTGAGAGAAGTACAAGGAATGACTCTCCTGATCATTGGTAAATTGTACAAGAACACCTTGGCAGCAGCAGCAGCTTCAAAATAACTCAAAACAATTCTACTACAATTGTAGAGGTGATTGGAGCGAAACTTGAGTGTGAAAGGAAACGGGAATGGTTACAAGTTCAATTCTTACCATGTGGTAATGGATTTGGCCCCACAGCACCCCTTGGGTGTCTTCTACTATACCACCAGTCCAACCAATACCTTACAAGGAAATATGGTAGACAGAAATCAT
>NC_068995.1:1157242-1161366 GCF_001194135.2 Octopus bimaculoides | reverse complement strand
GTGTGTGTGTGTGTGTGTGTCCATACTCACACCTATACATATATGCAAGATATACACTTGTGCTTGTCACCATTTGCCAGAAGCCGGTGACATTGGCATACCTTGTTATAACTGGTTGCTCTACACTTCCAAACACCCCTGGAATAAAAAAGAAAAAAAAAAAAGCCATCCCTTGCTTGAAACACAGGTATGGGTTGGAGGCAAGAAAAACATCCAGCCCTAAAATTCTGCCTCGAATGACTCCCAATCCAAAGCTAGACGGATTTGGTAAAGAAGGAACAATCAATGTTATCACCCCCACCTTCCCCTATACTTGACTGGTACTTTATTTTATCAACTCCCAGAAAAATGGCAAAGCAGACCTCAGCAGGATTTGGACTCAAAAAAATATAAAGGGACACAAACACACAGGATATTGTGTTTGCCCAAGTATCTTCCAACATAAAGAAAAGCCTTAAACTTTAGAGATGGAGGAATGCAATTAAATCAATATTGGAACAGCTCTGAATTGATTACCAAAGACTTAGAGTACATTGGATGCTTTTTGTGGCATCAGTACGGCAAGGGTTGCCTTGTAGTTTGCAAAGCAAAAGAGAGCACCTTTCTGTAAAATATTCTTGTTCCATTTTTTAATCCCAGAAACTCACACAGATAAGAAGCAGCTTAAATACTTTGAAAAGGGGTTTGCTGTGTCTCGTTCTGTTCTTGCTTGTATACATCTTTTGCAGGTTTTGGTTTTGGATATCAAACAATAGTTCTAACTCTTCCATGTTTCATTTGATGATATTTACTTCAAGATATTCAGGTTTGCGTCTCAGGAGATAACTTTCAGGTATGCATCAAAAAGTCTCAGCCAACCCATGACAATATGCAAAAACAGACGTAAAAGGATGAAGACAGGTGGTGGCATTAGGAAGGACATCCAGCCAAAGAAACCAGGCTGAAGCAGACACTGGAGTATGGTTCAGTTCTTGGGCCCATTGAACTCTGCCAAACTGGCCAATCCATACTGGCATGGAAGAAGCATGTTAAATGATGAGGAAATATAATTTTGCCACAATCGCCAATCTAATAAAAGTTAAGTTATAATTATTGTATGTATGCCATGTTACCCTTGATGGCAAAAATGTATCAATATTATTATAGCAATTGTATTGATATATTCATTTGGAATAATTTGCTATAAATTCTTAAGTTAGTGAATACCCAGGTGACTAATGCAAAAAATGACTGCTAATGAACAGCTTACTGGAAAAGCATGTAAGGAAAATAAATATTAACTTTTGCAGGGCCTTTTCCCCCAACAGTCTCTTCATCTCTTTCTCTATGTATGTGTAGCATTTCTTTACTCACTGCCTGCAACCAAGCCTAGTATGTGCACTCATCCTGTCCCTCTTATATCAACTCTCTTGCTCCACCCACCTTGTTAGATGACATTAAGTGTGACTGGAGAAATCAATTAATGGATGAACCAATCAACATTTACATTGGATATTATTAAACAAACAAGACAGACAGTCAACCTACACAACAAACATCAACCATACATGTGTAACAAATGATTGACTAACCAACATACACATGCAGTATAAACACACACACACACACACACACACATAAACATACATAAATATATACACACAAAAACATTGACAAAATTGTATAATATAGAGAGGGAGATGATGTCATCAGAGAGTGATGTGAGCATGTGTGTGTGTGCATGCGTGTGTGTGTGTGCATGCACAACCTTAACTCCTGTGTATGTTAAAATAGAACCTATTCTATGATGTTTGAAAAGAAATTACTTCCAACCAACGCGACTCCCTTTACAGACAGCACCCTTCATTCCACAACACTCATGTCAGATACATCTACTTCCATGAACCAGCACCTTAAAAAACACTCCTTAATGGGGAGTGGGGGGTGACACCCACGATACCCCGAGTCTGTCAGTCATTGCACATGTCAAGGAAATGTTGTCAATAAGTAAGTCAATGGAGAAGCATTGACATGGTCACTGACCTTCTAGAAATAACAGCTAAATTTCCATCAACTTACACTCTGCTACTGTAGAAAAGGAGCAACTAGAGAATGACCCTGAATTCCTGGAAAAAGTAGGACGGTCATAGCTGGAGTGCCTTTGATTAAAATCAAGGTCAGAACAGACGTACGACTCAACAACTAAGCTGGAATGCCTGTCTCTTCAAGTATGGCTGCACTGGAGCTACAGTAATAATAGCCAAGTTCAACCACATACTCTCTCTTTAGCAATGAGAGAACCATTATGAGATCACAATCTACTGTCTTAAAACAGTGCTCGATAAATGGGATAGGTCAGGTTGGAATGCCTTTGATGAAGGGCCTACTGGATCAGTATTGACCTGGGGTTAAACGACAGCACATTCCCCTTCATCCTGCATGTTTCACACCCTGAATCTCATTCACCAAACGTTGGATTACACACTTCACTGCCATCACCCGCTCACAATCCTCCCTTCAGACACAATGACCTTACGACTTGGCCTCACTAATTTAGGGTGGCCAGAAAAGGAAGTGGGCAAACAGAGACTAAAAGGTCAACAACAATATAATCATAGTGTGTGTGTGTGTGTGTGTGTGTGTGTGTGTGTGTGTGTTTTAGTGTTTCTGCTTCGGATATATGATACATTGACGTTATATGTATATAATGAAGATATGAACTAGTATTGTATGTGTATATAATATATATACATATATGCGTACACACACACACACACATATATACACATACAGTATACAATATATACATGAATATATGCAATATATACATACATATATAATACGTGTATATATATACATAGACACACGCACTTGTCTATATTACACAACCTTATACAATAAGAAATTCAGAGACAAGTGTGGGGGATAAATGAGAGAGCGTGAGAGAGAAATAGAGGGGGGAAGGAACGATGGCCGCAGGAACAGTGTTTCTATTCTCATCTTACTCATGGTGTGATGTTGTGGTCTGTATCCATCACTCCCAAGAAAATGAAGAGGTTTGAAGGAAAAGTGAGAGAAAGAGCAGAAGTAGGAGTGAATAAGGAAATGGCTGGGAGTAAAATCAACGGATATGGATGCGGTTCACCACATCAGCATCGAAAGATGATTAATGCGGCCCAAAGTAAGAAGGGAAGTGATAGTAAGAGAGGTGGATGCGGTTCACAACATCACTGTCAAGATGACGTTGACAATTCAAAACACCGCAGAAGAGAACCGACTGATGCAAAAGCTTGAGATGAAGCGATGAATAAAACACATCAGATGGTAAAGCTATCTGGATGGAGAGATGGATACAAACCACACCATCACATGGCAAAGAAGTAAATGTAAGCAGAGATAAACACCACAACATCACGGTTGGGGGTGAAAGTATAAATGCAGTGACGTCGACAAAGCGGTGAGGGCGAACCCAAGGTTAATTGCCGTTTAAATAGTTGCTGTTAGCAATACTGGGTGTGTAAATATACATACCAATACACACACACACACACACAACCATACATACATGCATATATATATACATACATATATATATATACATTATTGCTTTTTTCATTAGCTAAGAATACTATAGGAATTATTCAAGAGCCGAGGGTTTCGTGCCAGAGCACTTACCAAACTAGATGTGCATGCGTATGTGTGTTCACACACAAACTCACAGTAAATGAAACTTACATATTTACACAAATTCGTATGTACATTTCTATGCAAAGGGACCTACAAACTGAGAGATATGTGCGCGAATGGATGCGTGTGTGTGTGTGTGTGTGTGTGTGTGTGTGTAACGAAATTCAAATAATACGCACATATAAGCTACATAGAACTATAAAATGGTTATACACACACACACATATATGTGGAAGTATGTGTGCGTGTGCGTGAGGAACAAAAATTTTTACACCCATCACCTAATACGCATATTACATTATTCATAGAACTATAAAGGAAAGATAGATAGACAAATATAGAGGGAGATGTACATATATATATATAATATATGTGTGTGTGTGTGTGTGTGTGTGTGTGTGTGTGTGTGTGTGTGTGTGTGTATATATATATATATATATATATATATATATATATAC
>NC_068995.1:1153593-1155207 GCF_001194135.2 Octopus bimaculoides | reverse complement strand
TACCCCTCTGAAGAGTTTTTGCCTAACATAATGATTTTAATAATTGGTTAGAGTTGTTGTACTCAGGATTTTGAGATTGTGCTTTCGATTCCCAAACTGAGCAGCGATTTATGTTTTTGAGTAAAATGTTGTTCCAATCTACTCAGTTGAAAATGAGTTCCAGCAAAAGCTGAGGGTTAATCCCGAGTTGGACTCGAGTGCAATTCAAGGACGACGCGGAAGGGGCGTATTGTTTCTCTTGGGCACTCATGTCATGCAAACCTAAGGAAGTCGAAGGCTGCTGACAGACTTCAGACATAATTATCGGAAAGGTTTCATTAAAAAAAGTGACATTTTCAGTAAGCTATATATATAATTGTAACTTTAGACATTAATAAAAGATCATAGATTTTCCAATCAGGAATCCGTGGAAACCAGTGATTGATCTGTGTCGTTAGCAACAATTAACAACGGAAGAGATCGATACAAGCGTTCAGTAAGTTCGATTGTCGTAAAAATAATGTAACGTTTCGAGCTGTTGTCCTTAGACTGAGGGACAGGGAAAGGACCCCCACCCCCACCCCACATCACTGTCAGACAAAAGAAAATCCGAGTCGTTAGAAACTTCTCGCAACAATTGGCGGTGAACTGACGGAGCGTTGACATTGCATTCTGAGCTCGAATTCTGTTGAAATCAATTTTACCTTTCACCCTTCTAAGGTCGATAAAGACTGTCTCAGTTTAGCACGAATTGGCAGAATCGTTGGGGCGTCAGACAGGATGCCCTACGATGTTTACTCCAGCCCTTTGTGTTTTCTAAGTTCAAAATCCTGCAATGGGTGGTAGTAAACATAATTCGTTGCCCGTCAGCTGGTCCTTTGGGTGCCTTTCATGGAGGACTCGACTCTGTTAAGAACATTCGGGACAAGAAAGGTTTCCGGTTTCAGAATTCCCCTACTTCTTAGGACACCTGTAGATGGTTGGTGTTTACTTGGTTCTTATTTTTATCAAACCTCGAAGGAACAGAAAACAAATTCATCTTTAATGAGATTTGAACTTCATATGTAGAGACAAACCAAATGCCACAATCCAGTCTAAGTGACACTTTACGACTAATTAATTCCACTATCCACCAGACACAGACAATTATATCTACATTAGTATACTATTGGTATTTATTTTGTCGACCCCAGATGATCCTGCTACTAATTGAACGTAAATACCGCAAACCAATGATCCATCCATGGGCTCCCATTCCAGGTTAAGATGCCAAGTTTTCATACTTCGAGAGGCAACATCGCCTCATTGTCATCTATCACTGAGTTAAGATTTACACCAACAAAAAGCAATGCAGACGAACAGGAAGTACTGCACTCCGTCCTTACTGTGGCCACCACCAGAATTTACTAGTGTTTGACGAACCAACGAGGGTCTCTATGTAGTTATAAGAATTGGATGAGATATGACGGCTCGGCCATCTCTCCCCAGTTCTTATATTAATCATTAAAATCCAGAAATACAACAACACGAGGGATAATGGTAACAACAGATCAATAGTTTATTCTAGGTTGGTGTAGAGCCGTTTCGTTCCTGGGTGAACAGGCATGCTGCTAGAATACCAAAGGAAGCTTCGAC
>NC_068995.1:1152988-1153583 GCF_001194135.2 Octopus bimaculoides | reverse complement strand
AAGATGGCCGCCGAACCTAGAAAACATGGCTAAAATTATACAATGAAAAAACAAAATTGTTTTGTTAAAACAAAGAATGACAAGCTCAATAAATTTTCAAAGCAATGCTGTGTCGGATGCAGTAATGGAAGCAAAACTTTTGTATCCGACACGATGTGAGTAAGAAAAAAGGTTCTGTTCAACATGAAAAGTTCAGCCATTCCTAGAGATAAAGGGTCTGTGTGATAGAAAGTCGCAACGAAGGTGTTGGCGTGAGCAAATGTGTATGCAAAAGTTGAAACAATATGTAATGTGTACATATTTTCTCTTAACACGTTACTGTGCACAGAAATGGAAGAAAAACAATGTTTGTTTGTACAGAGAAATGAAATGCCGGCGGCACAAAAAATGTCAAATGTATATTGTTTTGGAAAGTTTCTTTGGCCAATGCACTGTCCGGCCAGACCTAGTGACATAAGGGTCACTTGAGTTTTGTCGCAACGACGAAGGTGGAGTGGTTTCTGGTGTGTGTGTTTGTGATGGTATTGATGTTGGTGTATGCATTGGTAAAGATGTTGACAGTGGTGTGTGTGGTGGTAATGATGTTGACAGTGGT
>NC_068995.1:1151000-1152559 GCF_001194135.2 Octopus bimaculoides | reverse complement strand
GAAGCAAATATACTTTATCTTGTCTTCTGTGCCGGTGACGAAAGAAGGGTTCTGAAACTTTCCCCTAATATTTGAACTTCTTTGTATGAAGTTTTTGAAACTAATGACACTAAGCCATTTCAGCTTGCCACGAGTCTAACCTGAAATAATCCATGATGAAAAAGTATTCCAGTCATGCCCATCCTGTCTTTTTTCTTTCTTTCTTTTTTTTTTTTTTTTTTTTGGTAGACAATATATCATCGTCGAATATGTTTGTCTTTCAGTTTTTTAAAAGACGGTAGAGTCTGGCTTGAAGGAATTTTGACTACTATTTCTAGCATGACGAGTGGCCATGTAGAGGGTTCCCTCTCACGGTTTTAATTTTCGTTTGATATTTAAAAATTTCGCTTATTTTACTCTTTCCATTTGCTTTACCTTCACCGACAATAGCCACATAATCTTTATAGTTGCTTGGCCTGTTAAAAATAACAGCCAAGTCTCCCTCAGCAAATCACTTATACCACCGCCCCCGACCTTATTTCTTCTACTGACTTTAATTTCCTATTTATGTTTGATCATTTCTGAAGACGATCCACCCCCAATATAAAGCTTGAGTACCATAAAAGGGAAAGACCAAGAATTTGTCGAAGTTTTAGATACAACTTTCCGACTAACGAAAACAAAGCCAGACCTGTAATTTCCTGTTGAGCAGACTTTACAGAAACCTCTTGAATATTTGCCCTTTAATAGGATAAATATCAACTACAGTTTTCTCTTACTGTAGGATTGCTGACAATAACTTCAACTTTATTAAACAGAGAGGCTTCGTGAAGATATTACAGGAGTCATGCTGAAAAGAAAGTGGAAAGAGCGGAATGGTTTGGGTGAAAAACGAAGCGATAAACACGTTTCGGTCAGGTCCTTTAAGAAGATTAACACAATTTTGTATGGCTGATATAGCCCAAAATTTCATATTAAAACAGAGAAATCTACTCCAAAAATGCAAGCTATATAGCATTCACCAAAAGTTTCGTTGAAATAAAAAATATTGTTGAGGCAGTATCATCTCAGAGGTATTTAAACAGCAACATGTTTTTAGTTGCAGACATTCTAGAAAACATTGAATACGAAAACTACAGTCGTTAACACTGCGTGTATTTCACGTTGGAGATGACTTAGGAGTGAAAAGTGTTCCAACCACTATCGTCCTGCATTTATCGAAGTCAACATCTTCCAAAATATCTTTTCTTTTTTTAAGACGGTAGGGTGCGACATTGGGGCAGTTTCGACAGTTATCTCGATATATCGTGTTGGCTCCGTCTGGGTCAAATTGGTTCGTAAGTTGAGTGAAAGAGAATTATTAATAAATAAATCTAAGAAATGTTCCTTTATTGAATTAATTTTACCTGTTGTAATATATAAATATTTCGATATAATATATTCACAGAAGTGTTTACAAAGGCATGTCCTTAACATTATGGTTAAACAAACAACTATACTATGTGTGGGTGTCTTTGAACCTCATCTGACATGCTAGCAATATCATCCACTTATCCTTCAATTCACATCCTGCGGCCCTC
>NC_068995.1:1147813-1150975 GCF_001194135.2 Octopus bimaculoides | reverse complement strand
CCCACACACACACAAAGAAGAAGGAATAAAGACACTATGTCAGAATAAAAAACAAGATGCGCTGCAGCTGACGGGCTGGAACACCTTTAAACCAGCTTGATCCAGAGTTGACCTGCGCCTTAATGCAAATTTTTGACGTTGTCATCTTTCGATAACACATTTCCTTTCCTTTATACTTTACTCCATGGGAAAAAAAAATCTATAAATAGAAGTACGCATAAAGATCAACGAGTACAATCATTGAACAAAAGGCTTTGATCACTGACCATAACCGGATGAGAGTTCAATAGATGTATTGACGTGTGGGAGGAGATTATCGACTGCAGTACCTAACTGGTACTGCAGTCGATCTCGAAAAGATGAACAGCTGAAGTTGACTTTAGTGAAATTTGAACCCGGAATTAAAGCACCAGAAGAAATACAGCATTTTTATCGAGGTTTAGAAAGTGTGGATTAATAGAATGGTTTCTAATTTTAGCACAAGGCCAGCAATTTTGAGGGAAGAGGTCAGTTGGGACCATCGAACCCAAATACTTGACCAGTAACTTATTTTTACCGACCCCGGAGGGATGGAATATGAAGTTCACCTTAGCTGGATATGAACCCAGAATGTAAAGAACCAGAAGAAATACAACAGGGCCTTTTTGCGATGTTTTAACGATTCCACCAGCTAGCCGCCTTGACACATCATCAGCCATGTTTCTGATTACAAAATGTAATGGAGAAAAACACGCATTGCATAAGCAGTTGTTGGTTTTTTTCAGTAAAGAGGGATTGGTCACAGCTGGAACGCCTTCGATCATAGGCTTACTCGATCAGGACTGGCCTGGAGAGAAAGAAGAAAACCCAGAAAAGGCTATGGGCCGTGTCCACGCAAACAAAAACTAAAAGATAGATAAAAGAAAACTAAGTAAAATAAAACTAAAAATATTTTTAATTTCGAGAGAGAAATATGAAAATTAGAAGTAATTATTGCAACTGGGACATTAGGATAATAAAGAGAAAAATGAAGAACAGAATTGGAGGAGGGGTGAAGATACAACAGCAATTAACTAATTACAACAACAGCAGCAGTCGTCGTTGTAGTAGTAGTGGTGATGGTATGTACACCAGACCGCCCATGAGCCAAAGAAAAAATAATTTACATTTCGTTTCTAAACTCTCGCCTTTCATGAGCAGGAAAAGGGAGCAAGGATCGATAAAAATGCACCAGTAATATACCACCAGCCATTTCAATTGTCTAGGTCTCATTTACCCAACCCCTAATCAACGAGGCTTTGCCTATTATAAATATTAACCCCTTCATGTTCTGAGTTCAAATTCCGTTCAGATCACATCGTACGATCTTGAAAATGAAGACACAGTAGATAATGAAATCATAGATATAGTGACCATAGAGTTTAGGGCAACACCTTGCACTTTTGTTCTAATTCTTAATTGGTAAAAGTGAAAGTGATGTCCTTAGTTGAAGGACTGCCCTTCGATACTCCTAAAATAACAAAATAATCACATGACGGCTGGTGCGTCTTTGATCCTGCTGGATCAGGATCGACCTGAGGCTGAACAACTACAACCCGAACGCCATTTACCTCTCATCCACACCTCCGCATCCCTATTGTGTGTCTTCCCACAAAATGGAGGGCATATTGGATAGACAATATACGTTAGTCCTAAACAATGTGTTTAGAGAGTGACCAAAAAAGGACGGGTTCACAGCTGAAATGCCTTTTATTGTATAGATCTACTCCATCAAGGTCCACTTGTAACTCAGCAACAAACTAACCATTCTTTCCACCCCCGATAATGCAATCCCCCTGAAATTCTTATGCTTATAATTCCTGCGGACGGAAACTCAAAGTAAAAGGTTCAGCAGAACTCTAACCACAATGGAGAGAAAGAAGCTACAAAACATCACTGTTGCTTCCCCTCCTCTTCCTCTCAAATAATAAATCATTATTATAATTTTTGTTGATCAAACAGAGACTGGGGCTAGGCGAATGGCACCGCAAGTGTCGCGTTGCTCTCAAGCAACTCTGCCGTCCGGGACCAAACTTGTGCGACTTCATTACAACAAAGGCGTTCTATAGAGGAATAGTGGAGGGGAGGTGCAACGACGTTCTCGGGCAGAATCTGGGCGTCGACGAGGAACGCTTGACCCGCCTGTTCAGGACAACTTTCGGGCCGGGACCTATGGACAATCACCAGAGATCCCTGGCCTGGTAGTGCTATCGAGAAGCATTACTTGTTCAGGATATAAGCTCTGTAGGCACGGTTCGAGACACACGGGACCGATTTGACAGAGATGCGGTCAGAGCGGCGAAACCGTTCTGCACGCACTCGTGCAGTGTCCAGCCATTTCGGACCTGTGGGCTTATGCCGAACGGCTGCTATCACGTGTGGGACGAGTCCACCTGTCGGCCGAGTCTATTGTGACAATTGTTCCGCCACCTTCCCTCAACCAAAACGTAATTAAAATACAGAAGGAAAAAAGCCATGTCGAATATGGGAAGGTTTTATAAATATATATGTATATAATTAATTGACAGATAAAAAAAGAAATTTAATAAATTATGAATTTAATTTAATTAATTTTATAAAATTTATTTCGAGCACAAATTCTCATGCGTTCATAATTATGTAACTATATAATATAGATCTAATCTCAGCCGATTTCTTCCAAAAGAGATAGACATTTAAAAAAAAAATTATAGAAAGAAAAACTAAAACTGACTCCAGTATTTGACTGGTATTTTACTTATTGAACCCGAAAAGATGAAAAGCGTAGTTGACCTCGGCAGTATTTGAACTTAAAGCGCTGAGATCCGGATTATCTACATATCTACGTATGAATATACAGAATGTGTTTGCGTGGGTGTCTGAGACTTTCAACATATATATCCGTCGATAGAAGTAAGCAGCAGGATTTAGTAGAACGATAGAAATCAATGACAAACACGGGGGGAAAAACAAAAACGGATATTGTAACTAAGATCATTTAGTACACCAACGTGCTTCCATAGAAACACATTTACAAACGCTAGAAAATGATGAGGAAGATATAAAACGAAACGAAACGAAACAATCGTCTCTAACCATTTATAAAAAGAAACTCGTGTACATTCAAACGTAATTATATATATATATATATATATATATATATAT
>NC_068995.1:1142961-1147184 GCF_001194135.2 Octopus bimaculoides | reverse complement strand
ATGCTGATAATTATGTAGCTCCAAGATAGTCCTTTGATCGAGCAGACTTATATCAGAAAGCATTCTAGTCATAATTATTGTTATTCTATTTTTAAAATTAGTTTAACTGCAATACGTTTCTTTATTGTAAGACAAAGGGATGTGATTTTAAGGGAGAATTGGTTTTTGTTTCTAGCCGACCGAACAACCACGTGGAAGCTAAGATGTGAGAATGTTTCACGGTTAAAAACTTTCTCGAGAACATTAAACCATGTTAACAAAGTGGAAGAGAATGGTTGTTTACGGCGCACAACGAACAGCATCACACACACACATGGTAATATAGTCCTACAAAGAAATTCAAAGAAATACATGTATGTATATACATGAGCAGGAACTTATATGGGCACTCGCATGTTCGAAATACACTGATAATACATAGCTACACACAAACATACAGATATCCCACAGCAAAGTGCAAAGCACACGTAGGTAAACACACCATTGCCTGTATCAACATATTTAAACATTAATACATATGGTCTCTCTCTCACACATTCAGCATACATCGTCATCTCTGTCGCACTCTTTCGATACAACTCTCACACACACCCACCACGGCTACATATTGTTCTACTCTGTTTCTCACACGTCAAACACATTCACCATAACCAGTCTCTCTCACTTTCACATTCGTCACAACTTGCCTCCCTCTCTCTCTCTCTCTCCCATACACACCGCCACCATTGTTTAAAGTACACTTTTCTAGTTTATTGGAGCAAATTCTCTACAGCTGCCTCTGAAAGTCATCAACCTTTACTCTGTTTCCAAGCATGATAATATTTTCCCATAGCCAGACATGTTTTTGCAGAGTATTGGAAACGAATGACAGACACTCATTTATAACAAGCACAAGATGTCACGAGAATGGGACAAACAATTACACTCCCACTCACTTTACATTCAGGACGTTCAAACTAAATTTCATGATTTTTTGTCTCTTTCTCTCAAGAACAGTTTGATGTATAGGTGAGCCGTCAATGGACATTGCAGAGCAACTAAAGTTGTAGTTGAGAAAAAGTTAGCTGGCGTAGAAGACTGGAAGCCATCGGAATATTAGAAGAGAGTGATCAATATGATGATGATTTGCAGTGGGTATCAAAACGTCGATATCATGACTTGTTCAATGCTCTGTGGACATTGTAAAAGCTGTAAGATGCAGCACGGACAGCTGCAATGGAGGCTACACAACCGTGTTTCCATCTACCAAATCCACTTGCAATACTTTGGTCAGCCCGTGGCTGTAGCAGAAGACACTTTCATAAAATGCCACGAAGTGGGACTGAACTCAGAACCATGAGGTTGGGAAGGGCATGAGGAAATATTACCTTGGTTGGAAACAGGTGAGCGTAGGTGATAGAAAGAGCATCCAGCCGTAGAAAAATCTGCCTAAATAAACACTGTCCAACCCAAACAACTATAGAAAAATGCTCATTAAGACGATGACATGCATAGAATATCTTGGACTACATTATCCAATGTCTTTTTTGTTGTTGCTTGTTTAGAAGGCAATAAATTGTGATTTGTTGGTGATTTAACTTCTATTTCTAGCACTTCAACCCACATGTTTGTGTTCCAATATGGGATGATATAATGTACAGCCAAAAAGGTGGGAGGTGGGGAGAGAGATGTGACATAGAGGTCATCTAGTGGACAATGGTGTTAGCGTTTAGCCACAGGTCAGACCTAGGATCAGAAATGTTCTTGCCATAACCTTCACAGTTTTTCTGTTTTCGTTTTTTAATAGTATATCTACAATTACACAACCTGATGTGTCCATCCTAATGTAAACAGAGGCAGATATGACTGCCATTTCTAGCAAGTTGTTTGGTGACAACAGAGGCTCTTTAGTTGATTTGTATCGCTTTTGTTTAGCCCCGGGTCAGCGACGACTAAACAGCCAATTCTGGTAAAAAGCATTACAATCCCATTCTCAATGGTGGAGGTTAGGCACGGTCTATTTAGCAAGCTATTATGTGTCTTTCTTTTATTAAGACAGCAGGATGTGGTTTGAGTTAAATTTGGTTACTCTTTCTTTGGTCTGGTAAAAGTCTCTCATTGGTTCAGTGACGGCCATGCTGTAACAGTGTTTAAGGAAATACGGATACGCAAATGATAAACATATCCTCACACACACACTTACATTAACATCATCATCACACACCCACACAACTTTTTTCCCCCTCACACTACACCACTACACCCACACCATCCTCTCAACTAACAGGTGTTTCACGTGATATCAGTGAAATAGATAAATGGGTTATTCTCTCAAATACATAAAGCACACACACACACACACACACACAAATATACATCATCATCATCATTATATATATATATTTACTCTTACTTGTTTTAGTCATTTGAATGCGGCCATGCTGGAGCACCGCTTTAGTCGAGCAAATTGACCCCTGGACTTATTCTTTGTAAGCCTAGTACTTACCCTATCGGGCTTTTTTGCCGAACCGCTAAGTTATTATATATATATATGATTTATATATATGTACTATGTGTATATAAAGTATAGATATTATCTATATACGTATGTATTATATATATAATATATATTATATTATCATTTTAACATTTTAACTTGTTTCCAAGTTTTTACAGGAGATGAAATATTCGTTAACAATTATCGCTATATCAAGGCCATGGAGATAGTAACATGCATGTGTGTATATACATGACCCCCCCCCCCTTGTTCATCACTACATTAACCTCTCCTGCTACTCTCCATGTCCTTTCTTCTGCTCACTTTCTTGTACCTAAGGAGTTTGTTCTAGCACCCCATCAGTACCTCCATTGTATCTCTGTTGCAACAAACCCGGGGCTTGTCTATCATACTTTAACCTTTCAACACTTGGCAAACAGTCACCCACCTCCACCTTCTCCTTCCAATTCTTCCTCATAGTGGTAGGAGCTAACCCCCCCGCTTTCCTTTTCCTCTGCTCTTTTATGTTTTGCATGTTTCTTGGTAACTTCATGGCCCCTGAAGGACCCCATTGTTTTCTGAAGCCTTAACAATATTTCATAATCCAAAGAGCAAGAACAGCCGAGTGTATGGCCCCGGCAGACAAACATGTCCATCACTTTCACTCCTGTTCCTTCAACTAAGACAGATGGTTTCACATTTGGACTCCATGGTACAGCTGAAGCATCACAAGTCTTTTCCAGGCTAATACCAAGTCTAAATGCATTGCAACATGTTGAGATATGATCCATGAGAATTTTCATATCTTCAGCTGTATGAGCAATGAAGTTGCAATCATCCCCATAAAAAAAAAGGTCACAAATAAGAGACTGAAAAACTCTCAAATTGGCAGTAAATTGACAAGTTGAAGTGACTTCCAGAAGTATGGTACTTCACATACCTCCCAGAAAAGTAATCCACAGTAAAGGCACAAGTGGGAGGAGTAGCAAAATACAATGGAAAGAGAGTTGAGGCAAGAATATCATCTTGCTTGACACCATTCCCTACAGGAATAGGTCCCTGCTATGCCACCACCAACACTGACTCATGCCTCTATCCCATCATGAAATGATTTAATTATAGACACAAAGTGACTCACACAACTAAGTTTGCCGAGTATTTTCCGCAGGGAGGTCCTATTCACAGTATTGAAAGCTTTGATTAAATCAATGAAAACCTGTACAAGATCCATACTCTGCTCATAGCACTTTCCCTGCATCTGTCTTGTTGTAAAGACCATATCCATTGTTCCTCTACCAGAATGGGAGCCACATTGAGATTCAGATGCAACACCATTTACAAAGTATCCATTGAAGCAGGTAAGAGGTTTACTTGCCAGAACCTTTCCACCAATTCACCTTATCATTGCTATTACTTCCTTGTCTATTCAAGGTGTGGAATCCAGGGAGCTGATGATAGCTGAAGAATGTCTGTTACAGCATCATCTACAACAGATTCACAGTTTAGAAGTTCAAAAAGATGTCCAAACCAGTGACCTGTGATTTTTGTTGATTTAGTAAGCAGGGTAGCGCTCTCTTTTGCAAAGCAAAGGAGCTGATGCAGAACTCTTTTAGGCGCATAAGTTTGCTTCATAAGATGGTAGAGTTCCTTGCTGTCATTTGCATCAGCAGCAGCAGCTTCAATAACATGAACAAGATCTTCCCACCAAATGGTTTGCATCTTGCTGAATGATTGCTGCAGTATATAT
>NC_068995.1:1142472-1142907 GCF_001194135.2 Octopus bimaculoides | reverse complement strand
AGAGAGAGAGAGAGAGAGAGAGAGAGAGAGAGAGAGAAAGAGAGATCCCCACACACCCAAATATGAATATTTTCCATCTCCAAAAAATGAGGGTCTTTACTGTAAAGGAATACACTTTTACTTTCAGATTTATACAAATGAGGAATTCTGACACTCATGCCTTTCCCAAAGATGATGGATGACTGTGAGGAAGGTGGTTTAGATGATGATGATGGTAGTGGTGGTGGTGATAATAGTAGCACTGGTGATGATGATGAATGGTATGATATTGTTGGTGGGGGAAGTTGGCAGGGTAGGGTTAGGGTATTTTAAGTAGTGCAGACAAGAAGCCGCCCATCCTTTGTGATGTAATTTATCACTATGTAGACTATTTTAGATATGTGTGTGTGTGTGTGCGAGTGTAGCTGAGTATGTGCATGTATATATCTGCATATG
>NC_068995.1:1141511-1142422 GCF_001194135.2 Octopus bimaculoides | reverse complement strand
TGTGTGTGTGTGTGGGGGGGGGGGGCATCCAAGTGTGTTGGTGTACCTGGATTTATGGATGTGTGTCTGAGCATGCAGGAATATGTATAGAGAAGGGTCCAACGTGGGAGCATTTCAGGGGTAACATACAAGAGATGTATGCTGTTTCAAGGAGAGGCTATGCATGGGGGAGGGGGTGTTTTGACAGACACACAGACACACAGATCCATGAGTATTGTTATGATGTAATAACTTGGTTCAAGGATGTTGAGGTTGTAATCAGACAAAAATTGTCAGTTTCCTTACACTTATGGAGTAAAAAAAATTCCTTACTTGAAAAACAGGTGAAGGTTGGTAATAAGAACAATATCTGGTTGAAAAATCCTGTGTGTGTGTGTGTGTGTCTCCTTGTGATGACATCATGTCACAGCTGTAAGCGAGTGTCACTGTCATACAAGCAGTGTCCTTCATTTCCAATATTCTGTGAGAACATGTCTAGGGGAAATACTTGTTAGGAAACAAGCGAGGGTTGGCAACAGGAAGGGCGTCTGGAAGGCAACAGGAAGGGGCCTCAATAGATTTCTGTCTGACCCATGTGAGCATGGATAAGTGGATGTTAAATCAATGATAATGATGGCCATGATAATAAAGGGACTGATATTCACCTGGCTGGGGGGCACCAAAATTCATGTTGCTTGCGGGGACACAAGTAACCATGCGGCAGGTCCTGGCTAAACAATCCCTTACCCACAAGAATAAACTTAAGCTGTGAAAGAAGACATATTGGCAAATATAATCCAGTATAGCCAAGCAAGCAGTCAGCCCACCTGAGAGGTGGGGGGCGGGGAATGGAGGAGAAAAAAAGAAGAAAATTGTCTCTTCTGCTACAGAAAAGACAAAAACAGAACAAAAGACAGGACTCGGGGGGGGGG
>NC_068995.1:1140838-1141485 GCF_001194135.2 Octopus bimaculoides | reverse complement strand
GTAAAAGGTAAAACAGAATAAAAATGAAAAACAATAGAAAATTGCATTCATCTGAGAGGGGTGGGAGGGATGATTCATTCAGATGTTTTGGTGCAAATCAATGAAAAAAAACTAGAATTTTGGGGGGACATTGTATTGATTTACAACATTATACATGAACACACACACACACACACACATGATATACTGCAAAAAATCTATCATATTGATTCTACTTTCTAAGCAACAAAAAGGTTAATGATTCTGTCTGTCTGTCTATACACACACTCACACAAATATACACACCTGGCTGTCTATCTACCTACTTACCAAACTATCTATCAATCTATCTACCTGCATACTTACCTATGTGTATGTGTATATAAACACACATATATATATATATACACACACACACGTATATATGTGTGTGAGTGTGCAGTTAGCATTTTAAATTTCACTAAAAATTTTACTGACTCACATTGCATATACATTAGATACACCTTTTATGTATATATATATATATATACACACACATATATAAAAACACACACACACACACATACCTTCCTAGATGTATAAATATAGAAAGGTGGATATTTACGGCTTTACATTCTTATATTTCTCTCATACTGGAAAGCCTAGCTTACCAATATTTAAATATGTGT
>NC_068995.1:1139835-1140816 GCF_001194135.2 Octopus bimaculoides | reverse complement strand
ATATATATATATATATATATATATATATATATATAAACAAATAGTAAATGAGTATATGCATATATACGTACAGGTATGTGCATACCGACATCCACCTGTATGTATAGGTGCATATCTGGGTACAGGGCATTGCAAACAAACGTAGACGAGAACACACGAGCCACATAGAGAACATTCTCCTTCATCAATACACATAGTGGGTGCCTTTTACATATCATCATAGTTGTGGCCAGCGCCAGTGACACATGAAAGACACCCACTACTATCTTGGAATGGTTGGCATCAGGAAGGGCATCCAGCTGTAGAAACCAAGCCAAACCAAACTGGAACCTGGTATAGCTCTCTGGCTTACCAGTTCCAGTCAAACCTTCTAACCCATGCCAGCATGGAAAACGGATGGTAAATGATGATGATAAAATATAAAATAACACACACACACACACACACATATATATATATATATATTTATATATGGGCATAAGTGTGACTGTATGGTAGGAAGTTTGCTTCCCAAGCACATGGTCCTGGGTTCAATCCTACTGCATGACACCTTAGCCAAGTGTCTTCTGCTACAGCCTTGGGCTGACCAAAGCACAGTGAGTGAATTTGGTATACAAAACTGAAAGAACCCCATTGCATACATATTTTTATGTATGTATGTGTGTGTGTGTGGGGGGTCTTTCTGTCTGTGCGTCTCCCCCACCACTGCTTGACAACTGGTATTGGTGTATTTACATTTCTGTAACTTAGCGGTTCAGCAAAAGGAGTCTGCAAGAATAAGTACCTGGCTTAACAAAAAGATAAGTCCTGGGGTTGATTCAGTTGATTAAAATTCTTCAAGGTTGTGCTGCAGCATGGCCACAGTCTAATGACTGAAACAAGTAAAAGATAAAAGATGCGCACACACACACACACACACACACACACAGATGCAGTTTTCCATCTGCTTATCTCACTCACTGGAATGTGGGGGGGGGGGTC
>NC_068995.1:1136925-1139825 GCF_001194135.2 Octopus bimaculoides | reverse complement strand
GGGGGGGGGGGGTCACGTTTGTGCATTCCCTTGAAGATTTGGTCAATCAAATTGATCCTAGAATTCATTCTAAGTTTGGTACATATTATTGTATTGGACAGTGATGTAAACAAACCAACACCTGTTGTCATGCAGTGAGTGAGAAATAGAAACACAAAATGCAGGTACACACACGAAAAATGGTGGTGGGGGAGGGGCTTCCAAATTCCATATTCACTCACAAGGTTATGGTCAGCTCCAAGGCTACAATAGAAACATGAATTCAAAAGCATGCAGTTCTAAAGGAAATTTCTTAACCACACAGCCATTCCTGTACCGATTCCATAGAGCATCGTGTTGAAGGAAACAAATATTTCACAGAATTAGTTTATGATGCAAACAAATTCATAATAATGCTCAATAAGAATGAATAATATCAAGCTTACAGATACTAATTAGCTAAAACAATCATTCACTCACTGATACACACACACACACACATACATATATATGGAAAGAGAGAGTGGCAGTCTTGTATGCACATGTGTGTGTGTATACACAGAGATACAAATATGTGTGTGCATATGTGTTTACTTATCTGTCTGTCTGTCTCTCTAGCTATCTATTCCATCTAAGTTCTTGATGTTCTACAGACAAGCAGAGTAGCGATAGAATGGTATTCCTGAAGAATTTAAATGAAATTAAACATAAACAACATTAGGGTAAAAGATGTAGCATGGAATGGTATTGAAATAAATGGTATCGTTAGTGCTATCACAGGACATGTGAGCGTGCCAGGTTGGTTGCGCTGGTTAGCTTTAGTACTTACACCCACACACAAATGAATGTGAATATATATATATATATATCAATAAGAATGTGTCTGTCTGTGCATTTATGCATGTGTAGCATCCTCATTTTTGTGTCAACTTTTCCATTCTTGTATGGAAGAGATGAAACCTGGGATTATTTTTTTTTAATCAAGGGGACTGAAACTTCTACACATATCAAGCTAAGTAAATACAGGGTCATCCTTGCATACACACAGGCATGTCCCCCGCATCCTTCTTCAGTTGAGTGTCCCTGGTTTTGCGGGATCATGGGTTCTGGTGCCACATAAAAAGCATCCATGCCAGTGCTATGTAAAAGCACCCAGTCCACACTTTGGAAAGTGGTTGGCATGTTAGGAAGGGCGGCCAGCCGTAGAAACCATTCCCAATCAGACGACTGGAGCATGGAGTAGTAGTGCTCTAGATTGCCAGCTCCTGTCAAACCGTTCAACCCATGCCAGCATGGGAAACGGACGTATGATGATGATGACGATGATGATGATGATGTAACTTATATTGTCAGTCTCTTTTGCTGAACATACACAAATATGTAAATCTATGTGATAGCCATAGCAACGTGTCAAACTTACCTTATTTCCCTGTAGAATAAAAAATGATGAACAGCTTCAATTGAACCCTTATTGGGGTCTCATAAGGTGTCTGTCTCATTTGAACAAATCCAGGACCAAGACAAGACAAGCTACCTTGTTTACACAGATGTCAAATCTAGTAGCTCTACAAAACTGGAGACACTATGTGTGTGCATGTTGACAACAGCTGTTGGTTTGTTTACATCCCCATAACTCAGTAGCTCAGTAAAAGGATCAAAAGGAACTATGCTTAAAAAAAAAAGTCCTGGGGTCAATTTGTCTGGCTAAACCCTTCAAGGTGGTGCCCCAGCTTGGTTACATTCCAATGACTGAAACAAGGAGGGGGTTTTTTTGTAAAAATTCTTCTGAGAAGTATTAAAAATATGCATTTATTCCTGTTAACCTAATCCTAAGTGGAAAAACTTGCTTCTATTGATTATTGCTATCAGTGTTAAATAAATAAATGTTTAAATAGGTTAGGATTTAATATATAAAAGTTAGTAGTAAGAAAAAAAATATAGAGTGGACTGATTAGCCATGGGGAGTGGAGGGGAATCCAATGTGCTGAACGTTAGGTGGTTCTTTGAAAAGAAACATGGCATCTAGTAATGGTCTGTTTACTTCTTAGCAGCAGCTTCTTTGGTCTCCACTCTTTTCACACCAATCTGCCAGACACTGTCCTTGAGCCAATAATACAAACTTCCGGTTTTAAAGTGATCTAAATTTAAAACCTTCCATCACATCATTAATTCATTAATTTATATTCCCAAAAAAGGCAAAGTTAACTAAATTCATCATTTTCACAATTAATTGAAACAAAAGACTGAGTATTTCAATAGAAATTTAGCTAATGAAATTGTGTTCGATTTAAGTGCTCCAAAACACTGACAAGATGAATTGAAGATGTGTGGCTGAGTGGGTTGCAAGATTGCATTCTTGAGCAAGACACTTCATTTCATGCTGTTCTAGTTCACTCAGTTGTAAATGAGTTCCTGCAATAGCTGGGAAGTTAATCCTGTGAAGCACTGGCGTCCCATCCAGGGTAGGAGGAGTGTTGTAATCTCAGTCACTTATACTGCCATGGAAACAAGGTTTAACTCTGGTCTTATGAGAGACGTTAGTCTAATTTCTAAGTCAATCATAAATTACAAAAGGGTCCCTAAAATAATTATTGAAAGTATGGCACATGTCACTAATCCACACTCACTCATGAATGAAGGTTGGCTCAAAGTTTTCCATTATCCATATATTTATTTTCTCAGAATTCACAGCCGAAAATTCCATCTCCCCCCACACAAATACATTTTTATTCTTTTGCCCTTTTCCCCATTAGAACTGTCAAGTCACTGAAGACAAGGTCTTTGCATATACTTGTACCAAATTCCTTGCGGTAAACTGCCTGCCAATCTACCCCACCCCCAACTCTTGGCTCGTAAATATTCAAGGACAACATTAACAAGTTTCAGAAGAATCATGGACACAACTCAAGACCAAAGCAATG
>NC_068995.1:1119102-1136915 GCF_001194135.2 Octopus bimaculoides | reverse complement strand
GTCTCAGCTCCTCCCCCTCCCCCCCACCGCCTTCCTGTCTCATAACAACCAAATGGGGTTGGAGAATGGGGTGAGGGTGGGGGGGAGAAGGTTGGATGATGTAAAGGGAGCAAATAAAGGAGGTAGAAACTTCCTCCACCCACCGACCCGACCTACTCCAAATGTAGCAGCCACATCTCAGTCTTCAAACAGAAAATTCCTACGGTGGGGAGCGAGGGGGCGGAGGAGCCGTATGAGTCAGCGTGGGAGCTTCTCCCTTCGTTGGTCGACCTGTTCACTCTAGCAGCAGTCAATTAATCCGTGTGGAGAGAGAGAGAGAGACGCGGGGGCGCGCGCGTTCTTGGTTTCAACCATCACAGCTTGGGTCAAGGCCATGCTGGAGTACTGCCTTGTACGTGTAATATGCATATGTATATATGTGTGATACGCATGTGTATGCGAATACCAGCTTGTGTGTGTGTGTGTATGCGTGAGCACGCTTGCATGCTTTGTACGTAATTGTGTGATTGTGCATGTGTATCTACAATGTGTAATGTGTGTGTGTGTGTGTGTAATGGCGTTATAGGCATGCAACAAAGGAGTCACACAAACTTGCTCACTGTTGCAGTGAAATTCTTCCCTGAACGCACTTCCAGCTGGTTTTTCTGTTTTAAAAATAGGTGTGGGGGGGGGGTATAGACATGCAACGAACGATGAAGCTATGAGACAATGGAGGGGGAGGATGAGAAAGCCTCCACATGGTCGGCCAACCGGCTAGAAATAGCAGCCAAATGTTGCTTGTATTCCCTGACACCATCATAAGCATGGGAAGTCACACTGGAGGAGAAAGTAATCTTCCAACACATATAACCGTTGAAAAAAAACAAAAACAAAAAAAAAAGACAACGGAATGGTCACGGTGGGAATTCTTTTGATTAAATGTTTGCTGGATCAAGAATGACCTGGTATGAACAACGAGGAGGAGGGCGAAGTTTCTCGTAAATCAGTCGCCTGTTTTTGCAATTGTGTAGTCTTAATAAAACGAACTCATTGCTGTATTTATTTAAAACATTGTGTGTGTTTAAGGAAGAACCCTGAAAAAGGGGAGGAGAGATTGTGCAGCTCGAACTTGTTAAATGCAGCTGTGGACGTAACTTCCAATCCTCAGGACATTCGTGTTCTACAACAAGACAAGGTGGTCACCACTAGGAACGCTTATTCAAGTCAAACTATCTCCGTGAGACATCAAATTAGAATTCCAGAAAGCAAGAAATTGAAAGGGAGTTGCTTTTTGGGTGGCTGTTGTGTTTCGAACCTGTTTGGCCAGATTAAGGACTGTCTACAACACCAACGATAACAAACAACAATGAACCAAAGAACTGTGCTAGAAATAGCAGCCAAATTTTTCTCAAATCTCGCCCTGTATATCTTTAAAACGAAAAAAGAAACACAAGATAGACACATTGGATCGAAACAAAAAACATTTTCGTCCTTTGAAACTTTTTCGTGTTTAGGGGTTGTTGGTTGTTTCTTTACAGGATGACTCCCACTTGTATTCTTTTTATGTTTGACTGGTTTCAGTCACTGGACAACGGCCACGCTAGAGCATCTCTTTCAGTGTTTACTCCTCGATACCAGCACCTCCAGTGGACAATTCAAATTAAACTTCGTCTTTCAATACTGATTATTGTACGTAAAATGTTTTTAAAAAAAACAAAAAAAAAAACAAGGTGCAGTTGAAAATGGGGTTTAGGCAATCATATCGATCCCAGTCATTTATTTCCACTCTGGTACTTATTTTACCGATGACTATTGTCGGACAGCTAAGTTACGTAACAAAAAGAAACAATGATCCCAGACGAGATAGGGTTTATGTCTAGAGGAAGATTTGTGCTTCTAGATAGCCTGTGCTTGAATTAAGACGAGAGGATTACAGCTAGAAGGTCTCTGACACAGATCTGTTTGCTCTCTCGATCAAGCCCTGGAACAAAACAACAACAAACCAACGAGGGACACCTCTGTGGTCACAACGACCTGCTAGAAACAGCGACTAATAATCTACGAAATCAGTCATGAAAAAGAAAAAAAAAAGACAGTATAATAGTATACTCCAAGATACATTTATCTAAATAAATTTCTAGAAGATGGGATTGTCAAAACATAAGTTTTACTGGATCTAGACTGAACCGGAGGTTAATTACAACGAACGTGTGTGACAATATGCCTGTTACCTTTCATGTGGTGCCAGGTGAAGCGACTTGTGTAATAGGACACCAATTTGTCAGATTGGGGTTTTGTCGACTTTGACACCTGGATAAAACAGTTGTTGCAGAATAGAGATTCTTGTCAAATGAATGGCCCACAGAAGGCAAACGTGACTCTTACACGAATTGAACTGCAATTTGTTTTTAGAGGAAATTAGAATATTGGCAGTAAGTTGAGGTCTTTCAAGAATACACTAATACTGAATGGAAGGAGCAGGAAGAATTGGAACCCAATTCGAAAGGGACTACATTTCGTTCCAACATAGAATATTGGATAAAAGCCCCCAGTAATATTAAATAGCGGCTCTTTACGTTCAGGTCTCGCCCCTAAAACCAGTCTACGAGGAGGCGGAGGTAAAGAATACATACACCACCCGTTTTCGGCGTAACAAAAACCCTAAACACGGGGTGTGCGTATTCTTTACTTTCGCCCACCACGAGGAAGACTTTCTCTTATTATATTTTCGAGTGGTACAACTCAATTACGACCAACTGATGACCTCTCCACTCTTCTATCGCCTGACAAAACAAATTATGACATTATTAATGACGAATCTGACATTAGCGAATTATTTACTTATATCTAAAGACAACTGGAAAAAAATATTAAGTTTTTCAACACGTTTATTAATTAAAAAAAAAGAAAAAGAAAAAGAGGATTGTAATAATTTACCATTTGCACCATGTTAAATGCGGCACTGGAAGAAAAAGCAAACGGTGGAGCCCTCACTTCAATTGGTGTCCTACACAGTTGAAGTCTTATTAATCTGATTCTCCTCCCGAAGATTGAAAAAAATAAAGTTACCAGTCAAGAAGTTCTGGAATCATTTTAATAGCCAATGGAGTGAAAGAACCCTAAAGGGTCTACACTAGAAGAACGACTTAAGGGTCTAGACTAGAAGAATATTGAAAATTTCACCGTTAAGAGGAAAAAGCTACACTGGACACGTTAGGTGGTCGTTAGGTTTGCTCGAAATAGCAGTCAATTTTCCGTCAATTCATAGTCGACCGTCATTTAAAAAATGAGATAATGTAATAGTAAAGATAGTCTAAAGACGGGATGGTCATTGCTAGACTGCCTTTGCTTGCAAAATGTCTCCCGAATCGAGACAGACTTGAGGTTTATTGACTCTAGTTTGTGATCGATCGCATCGCTAGACATAGAAGCCAAGTTTCTCTCAGATCACGTCTGAAAGACACACAGGCCTAGGCATAGTGTATGTATGCCTTTTATGAAAGGCCTTCCGGATCGGCGTCGACCTGGGGTTAAACGACTCCACCAAATAATGAACCACTCAAAAGTGACAGAACAAAATCAGTGTCAAAATATTGGAATCACCCAACAGACACGGCATTTCGGTCTACTTATAAGGACGGCGAACTGTCAGAGTCGTTACAAAATCGGGAAAATACCTAATGACATTTCTTCCGGCTCTTAACATTCCGAGTTCAAATCCGGTCGAGATTAACCTTGTCTTTCATCGCTCCGGGGTTGATAAAATAAAGTACCAGTCAAGAACGGAGTTCGATGATATCGATTAACCCCGTCCCCTCAAAACTGCTGGTTTTGTGCTTAAATTAGAAACAAATAAATACTACACAATTGGAGCTTTTTATGTGTCCGCTCCACCCGCTAGAAATTGCAGCTAAATACATAAAGGATGCGATACATTTGACAGAAAAATCTGAAATAAAATCTAAAAAGACGGGATGGTCATAAGAGGAATCCCTTGGATCATAAATTTGTTCGTTCAAGAGTGACCTGAGCACTAGACAACAACAACCACAGCTATATATTGTGGTATATACTAATGGAGTTACATTCCACAGCACTCAGAACTATGAGGTTACTCGATCAGCTAGAAATAGCAGCCATATCACCAGTAATTCATACCTAGATGTCTTTAAAAAAAGAGGACATATTGGATGGTTCGTGTTACATTAGGATTAAAGAGAGAGAGAAAAAAAACGGGATAGTCCCAGTTAGAATATTTTCGATCAAAGATTGGTTTAATCAAAACCCAACTCGGAGCTAAACATTATATTACAGCCGTGGTGTAGGAGGGTAAATAGAATGATTGGATCCACTCGACTAGATATGAGATAACCACAATACACGATCCTATACTATAATAAATCACACTCCATTACCGTATAATAAAATAAACTACATTACAGCATAAAACTAATGAGCGACAACCGAGAGAGGGAGACACTATGTGGACCTGCAAGAGATAGTAGCCAAATCTCTCTCAAATGATAGTCTATTGTCTTGAATAATATAGGTGTGCCATTAGGTAATGTAATAACCTTAAAAAGGACGAATAGAATTTCTTTGATGATGGTCGATCTGCTGGATCAGGAATAACCAAGGGTTAAACAACAACAAGAATGAGTGATAAGGCTGGAGCCACTCTACAACACCAGGCCAAAGAGAGAACCTCTACATGGTCGTTCGATGTGCAAGAATCAGCACCTCACCCATATCGTCTTCAAAATGAACTGATACGTTGAATAAAGGATAATGTGGTTCTGGTTCTTTGGAGATGAGTAAAAAGACATGTTCACGAATGGATTGTCTTCGATCGCAGGTGTACGGGATCAGGCTTGACCTGGGGTTAAACAATTACTACTAATGAAAATAGGCGAACCACTACTACATACACTCGCTTCATGGACAGGAAACCTGCAAATATCTGAGAACCACTCCAAAAGAACGACATTACAACTGAGTCACACAGACACACATATATATAAAATATATGCATACACATAATAAATATATATGGACATTATATGTATGTATGTATGTATGTATGTATGTATATATACATGCATTTGTATGTGTGTGTATATATATATGCATATACAATAAGACACAGAGACCAGCACAAACCACAATATTTCATTTCCGATTTGATCATCACCAAAACGAACCTGTCGCGCCTCTCTCTCTCTGTCTGTCATCCATCCAACTCGGTCTCTCTTGCTTTCCTCCAAGAAATTGTTTATATCAACAAACAACGGATCTCAGAGAATCCATTCCGTCAGCATCATTAACACCAACAATAATAATTAATAATAATAGTTTGTTTTAATTAATTTCCTTAGTAATAACACCATCGTAATAATTTTGGACACGACACGAAACACCTGTCATATCTATCTATCTATCTATCTATCTGTTTGTCTGTCTGTCTATCTCTCTGTCTATCTATCTGTTTGTCTGTCTGTCTCTCTGTCTATCTATCTATCTATACACACACACATACGTATATGATTGAAAAGTTTAAATGCAAGATAAACTAAAACGTTGAAGTTTTCTTTAATTACTCGTTAATATGTCCGTTTCCTAATTATATATATATATAATAGAGAGAGAGAGAGAGAGGAGGTTATTGGAAATTAAGAAGCTGAGATGTTCATGCCATTCTCAAAGATATTCATAAGAGTGAAGTTTCTGGGCCAAGATTAGAACCCACGTTCCACAGAACACGACGCTGGAGTCGTGTCTCACCCGATTCCTCTTGTTGACAAACATGCACATCACTTTACACGAAAGTTTCATTTGATTAGAGCAGCGGGGTGGAGGAACGTGCCAACACATTGTGACCCTCACCCCACCCTTTTCTCACCTTATATTACTGGTATCTTGGTTATAAAACGACAACAGCACCCTCCACTTGGGAAAGGAGAACAAGTCGAGAGGGTCAACTGACTGGTTCCTTCCTGGGTTTGAACTGGGAACCGCGAGGAAAGATACAAGAATATTGCGATGGGAATAAGGGTCTTAATTCGTCCTATATGTAGGTGCGTGTGTATGAAGCGGTCATAGGGAAAGCTAACAACACACATAGCGTTGTGTGTGTATATACGTATGTATATATATATATATATATATATATATATATATATATATATATATATATATATATATATATATACATGCACACGCAATACATAGAATGTGTGTAGATAATTTTGATATACACATGAAGTTTGAATTTAAGACTGAACGTAGAGAACATGTTTGTGTTGTGTTATTTTGTTAATAAAACGGGTTTGAATGCAAACAAGCGATAAGGGGAACCGAACGCGGAAACTATATATATACATACATATATATATATATGTCGCGAGAGAGAAAGAAGGAAGAGATAAAACATATGTATGGAGAGTGTATATATATGTGTATATCTGCTCTCCACACGTAGATATATTTTAGAGAATGTGTCGGAATTAGAAGGAGGTGATGCCTCGTTGAATCAAATAAAATTGCCAAGAATCTGGGAAATAAACAACGAGAAGTTGGTGGGGAGGGAAAGGATTTAGAAACGAATGTGAAATTCTCAGAAATTCTGTGCTGGAATGGTTAACTGCGAGGAATTAGAAAGATTAGAAACCTACCAGTTCTTCTTCCTGTCTCAATTTTACGGCCATAATGGACAACTGTTGGGATGTTGATGTTGTTGTTGATATTGATGGTGGCGGTGGTGGTGGTGGTGGTGGTGGGTGTCAATGTGGGGAAGAAAAAGCGGGGGCGACTAATAGGAAAGACATATAGACAGAGAGTGAGAGAGAAGGAGTATAGAACGACTGAGACGGAGAGACGGAGAGTTAAGAAGGGAAAGGGTAAGAGCTGTAAAAGAAAGAAACGAGGAGGAGGAGGAGGAAAGAAGAAAAGCATGTGAGATAAACTACGCAAGACCGGGGAGAGAGAGGAGGCGGAGCAGAAGAAACAGGAGGAGGAGGAGGAGATACAGTTCCAGATAGAAGAGATAAGAGTAGGTGAGTGGGTGAAAGAGTAATAATTGTGAAAGAGGAAAGAGGTGTAGAAGGAGGAGACGGCAGGAGGAGTGAGAATAGAGGGAGAAGAGGAGATAATAGTTTGAGATAAAGGGGGAGAAAGCGAAGAGTTAATTAAAGGGAGAGGAAAAGCTAGAAAGAGTTATAGTTAAAAGAGAGGGAAGAAGCAAATAAGTGAGGAGGAGGAAAAGCAGATAAAAAGTGCAAAAAAGACAAGAGGGGAGGAGGGAAGAGAGGCGACGGGAGAGAGTATACAAAAAGAGAGAAAAAAAGTAGTGGTAAAAGTAAAGTTGAAAATAGGGGAAGGAGGAGGAGTGACAAGAGGAACGAAAATAGAAGAGATAGATGTGTAAGAGGAAAGAGAGAGAGAAAGTTACTAAAGGAGGGAGGAGAGGTAGTATAAGGAAGAGGAGAAGCTAAGTGAGCAGAAAAAGAGATAAACGTAGGTGGAGGTATAAAGGGTAACAGGCAGAGCAGAGATAGTAATGGGAAAAGAATGAGAGGAGGAGAGAAAGTTAGAATAAAAGAAACATTTAGAGAGGAAGAGAGACAGAGAAAAAGGAGGAGATAGACGGGGGAATACAAAGAGAGAAAGAGCTGGAGAAGAAGAAAGGAAAAAGACATTTACTAGAGAGGAGAGGAGAAAAAGGGCATTGATAGATTAAGAGATAAAGAGAGGGGGAGAGTAAAAAAGTAAGAGAATAAGAAGTGAACTAAAAAGGTAAGGAGGACGTAACTGTGTAAAGGGAGACAACAATGGAGACGAAGGGAAGAAAAACAGGAAGTAAAAACAATAAGTGAGAGAGAAAGGAGGAGGAGATCTCCCCCTCCTTCATTTCTCCTTTTTGCGAACCGTTTTACGGCTGTCGTTACCGACTTCCGGTCTCCATCAATTTAGTTCGGAGACACGATTGAGTTTATTGACCATCCATGTAGCTATGTCGGTTTGCATATTACATGGGTATATATAGATACATATGGACTCTGCATAGATGAATGTGAAAGTAGAGAGAAGGAAGTGATGCTTTGTCCTAAAATATTTCAATAACGTTTATGGACGACGTACTTAGAATGTACAGTCGTGTACTACATATAAGATACATATGTGTTGGTACATGTATATATATATACGTGCAATCTGCTTTATATATATAATTGTAAAAATATGGATGTAAATATATAATTGTGTTCGTGTGTGTTTGAGAAGGAAAGCTAATAAGTGAACTGCCCTTCACCGGAAATTTTGACAATGACAAACACGATGACGCCTCTACCATTTCCTATAAAGGGCGAGATGAGACGGATAGCAGGAGAGGCAAATAGATAGATTAGGTAGATAGTGAGGGGAAAGACAATTAGACAGGAAGCTTGATAGATATAGAAGGCTGATAGGTTAGAGAGAGAATGAAGGAGTGACAAGCAGTTGGATATATAGACGGAGTAGATTTTTATTAAGACAGGGTGTAGGAGTGACGGGCCGATATATATATATATATATATATATATATAGAGAGAGAGAGAGAGAGAGAGTGACAGATAGATATATATATAAAGAGGACGTAGGAGTGACAGCATATAGAGAGAATGAGGGAAAGACAGAGTGAAGGAGAGCAAAATAAACTGAAAATGGATAGAGACTGACAAATAGAGAGACGGAAGGAAGTCTTAGAAAGCGGCAGTTAAAGGGTTCGGGTTAAATTATAGATAGCTACACAGATATAGCCCAAACCCATCCATGATTCATGAATTAAAGATTTGATAAATTATTTATTTATTTATTAAGTAGATAACTGATCAGAAGTTTATAACTGCTCTCAACAATTCTTCCGTGTGTCTTTAAAGTCGCACTGCAAATATATCTCTGCTTACTTTTAAACTTCTTTGGGACTTGCTTATCCAAACAGATCATGTCCTAGAGCATAACAGACCAGATATCTTGGTGTTTGAGAAGAGGGATTCGATTTGCTATAGAACCGATGTGGCCAGTCCATTTGGGATGAGAATAAAAGAAAATTAAATCAACAAGGTAGATATATATAGAAGGACTTGAAGAGAGAGATAAGCAGATTGTGGGGCTGCAGAAAAATTGAGGTTGCATCAATTGTCACAGGGGACCTTAGGAATGATAGGGAAGAAACTCAAGCAGTGGACAGAATTTGAACTCAGAACATAAAGATGGATGAGATGTTAAGCATTTTGCCCAGTATGCCAATGTTTCTGTCAGCTCACCACCGCAATCATCATCATCATCATCATCATCATCATCATTTAACGTCCATTTTCCATGCTGGCATGGGTTGGACATTTGATAGGAGCTGACCAGCTGAAGAGCTGCCCGGGCTCCACGTCTGTTTTAGCACGGTTTCTACAGCTGGATGCCCTTCCTAATGCCAACCACATAATGGAGTCTACTGCGTGCTTTTTCGTGGCACCAGCAACCAGTGCTTTTATCATTTTCATAATCATTTAACATCCGTTTTCCGTGCTGGCATGGGTTGGACAATTTGACCGGGGCTGGCAAGCTGGAAAGAATTCCATCTGACCCATGCAAGCATGGAAAAGTGGACAGTGAAAAGATGATGAAGATCTATAAAATTAACGCTGGTCAACAGCTTGATCCAGTTTAAATGCTCTCAGATGCCCCTTGGGTGCTGGTAACAAAGTCCATTCTGTTGCCAGTCTTCAGCCGAGGTTTTTGATCTTAGGATGACTTCGTCTCTTCATCCCAGTCTCGGAGATCAACAACGTTATCATTGCTACTCTAACTGAAGTCATTAAAAATAAGGGCTGATATTTGACTTTAGCGCCCCACTTGCACTTTTGGTATTCGTTTATTTGAGAGCTGTTTGAGAACTTTTCAGTTTCTGATGTTGATTATTTTCAGTCAAAGCCATGGCTTTGAATCTGCCCTTGGTTATCTCTCTTCGGTATTTCCCATGGAGGAAAGCTGAAGAGCCAGAAACGCGCGTCTGGGAATTTACTAAAGGGAAGCACTGAGCAGATATGGTGTTTTCACACCTTCTACCTACCGTAAGAGAGAATTTTCTCTCCGGTGTAACAGCAGTGAATTTGCCTTAAGAAGTTAAAGTGTGTCACAAACATATTGTAACCCTCAGCTAAAGTTCGTCTAATTCATTTTTATTTATTTGACGCCTTTCTGTGGCCAGCTTGTTTGTGATGAGAGATATTTGCGAATGAAATTAGGAATTATATTTTAATGTCGTTATTGTTGTTATTGATGCTTTTTGCGTTGTTTATGTTTCTGGTTGTTTACTTGGCGATTGAGCCTCGCTAGGGTCGTTCGCCCGGCAAAATAGCGATTTCAAATTTCTCGGTAATCACTCCCACCTATTTTAAACTGCATCAACATAAAAATAAACAAGAAGAACTTGTAACTTATCTGATACAACCACACCAAAATGAAGAACGCAAAATCATGAACAACAACGCAATAACACAAACGAAAAGAAAACGAAAATAAACAACACTCACAAAAGAAATTATTAATTACATTCAGAAATATTTCATCAGACAAATAGTATCTAAAAGAAAACAGACCAATAAAGTGAATGAGGTGCGTTATAATGAAATTCACGCCACTGGAAACAACAAATAAGCAATGCCGACCGCAAGTAATTCGTGCATACTGCGAAAAATTCAATACAGAATAGCTTTAAATCGAAATCTAAAAGAAATTAAAAGATAACAAGACAATTCTAGAGCTCCAATACCCTATAATTTCTGTTTTTCTTTTTGGGAATCTCT
Organism: Octopus bimaculoides; assembly: GCF_001194135.2. Classification (NCBI taxonomy): domain Eukaryota; kingdom Metazoa; phylum Mollusca; class Cephalopoda; order Octopoda; family Octopodidae; genus Octopus; species Octopus bimaculoides. The sequence goes on along the minus strand of NC_068995.1, from coordinate 1,126,101 downwards.
GCTTTAAGCATCGTAAATAATAATTCAGGGAGAAGGGTTTGGCCTCACCTCTCTGTAATTTTTATTTCTTGTTTTTGTTTTGATCTTTGTTTGCTTGTCAGATTTATATTCTAAAAACTTAGAATTATGATTCTTCAAAATTAGGATTAACAAATCTGAGAGAAAGTTTGAAAAAAGTTTGAAAAATTAAAATTAACTTGAAAAACTGTGAGAGGACAAATCTCTCCCACTTCTTTTATATTTATATATATGTGTGTGTAAAGATTTTTCATCAAAACACGGATGCGAAGAAATTACGGTTTGTGGGGATGCGCTAAATAATTTCCGACTCTATTCTATAGGAATGCCGATAAGAGAACGACGTATTTGTAAAGTATAAAAAAAACAAAAAAACGGAGACCGTATTATACACGAGTAAAGGGGACATAACTAAGTATTGACAACTACGACTTCCTTCATACTTTCTTCTCATAAATTTTATATTTCAGATTATTTCTTTAAGTGTTCGTGCACATTTAAATATGTACAATATATATTTCTTTATTCTTTTATTTGTTTCAGTCACTTGACTGCGGCCATGCTAGAGCATCGCCTTTAGTCAAGCAAATCGACTCCACGATTTACTTTTTGTAAGCCTAGTACTTATTCTATCGGTCTGTCTTGCCGAACCGCTACGTTACGGAGACGTAAACACACCAGCATCGGTTATCAAGTGATGTTGGGGGGACAAACACAGACACACAAACATATACATACATATATATATATATATATATATATATATATATACACGACGGACTTCTTTCAGTTTCCATCTACCAAATCCACTCACAAGGCTTTGGTCGGCCCGAGGCTATAGTAGAAGACACTTGCCCAAGGTGCCACGAAGTGGGACTGAACTCAGAACCATGTGGTTGGTGAGCAAACTACTTACCACACAGCCATTCATCTATATAATTGAAAAGTACCAAAAATATCACAAAAAGAGTTTCCCGTTCCTGTTAGACAGTTTTTACGCCTTCTGTCCAACTAACGGGAACATGAAACTCCGAGTAACAGCTTTTGTGATGTCTTTGCAGCTTTCTTAATAAAGCATATTACTCTACCTCCAGTCCTCAAGTATTATTTTTCCCACCTTGTTTCACATTTATGTGCTTACTCTGGTACATATATATATATATATATATATGAACTTATGTATGTGTGTGTATTTATACCTGCATACATACATCATATATACACACATATATACATCATATATATACACACACACATACCTACATACACACACATACATATATACATAGTCATACATACATACATACATACATTAATGTGAAAAACTGCAACCTGATATAATGATTTGGGATAGAGAAGAGAAACTGTGCACAGTTGTAAAAATTAGCTGCCCAGTGGATGTTAACATAAAGCCATGTTAACATAAACCCATGTAAGGTGTTGCTATCTGTTTGGTGGGATGTGAAAGGTTTAGTCCACTTTGAACTTTTAAACTCAAGCCAAACGAAAACTAAGGAGATCTACTGTGAGCAGCTTGAGTGGCTTAAGTTAGTGCTAGAAGAAAAGTGACTGTCTTTGGTTTCAAGACAAAAGGTATTCTTTCATCAGGATAATGCTCGGCCACATACGGCAAGTACGACATTCCAAAGGCTGGAGCGGTTTGAATGGAAACAATGCTCCACTCACCATATTCACCAGACATTGCTCCATCTGATTATCATTTATTCAGCAGTCTTCAAAATCATTTGGATGGAAAAAATATGAATTCTATAGACAAGGTCAGAACAGTACTGGAGGAGTATCTTTCATCAGGGACAAATGAATTTTGAAAGCGGGGCCTTGCATATCTGCCAAATAGATGGAAGAGCATTGTAGAAAATGAAGGGGAGTATATTTTAGATTTAAAAAAACAAACTTTATCTTAATTTTGAGAAATAGAAGTATAAAAACACCCACATTGTTTATGGGATGACCTAATATTTTCTCCAAACTCAGGAATAAGAGTCACAGGAAAACTCCACAAAAGGATTTAACTTTTGTTGTTTTGTTTTGTTATTGTTTTAAAAATAATAAACAAAACGTGTTTATTTTCCCCCACATACTTGAAATGCCATTATACAAATTGTATTGTTGATTAATAAATAACTTTGAATTTTAACTATTTAATTACTGTAACTATTATTTAGGATATTTAAATACAATGTGACATTTTTTTCCTTCAAATTTTTTTTCTATGACAAAATTGTGACTTTTTCTTCTGTGAATGGACTAAGTGGAGTGGGGAATTTGTTGTGTCTTCTTGTCTTGACATCACAAGATGATTGTAGATGTTAAATGATGATGATGATGTCACTATCATACATTGTCATTCTGTGAGAAATACATTGCTTGGAAACAGCTGAGGGTTGGCAACAGGAAGGGCACCCAGCTGTTGAAAATCTACCTCAAGTAAACTCCATACTAGTGCAACACACACACACAACAGGCTTCTCTCAGTTTCCCTCTACAATTAGAGATCGTCACCTTTTGATGCAACTGTCCTCATCCATTTGCATCACATGACCATACCAGTGCAGTCTTTTCTCTTGCACACAATATCTGATGCTACAGTTTTTCTTTCAAATCACACTCTGTGAAAATTAATGATTTTTCTTGCTGTCCAAATTCCAGGAATTAATATTCCTTGTATTCTGCTGAATATTCTCTTGAGATTTTTTATATTCATGCTCTTTTGTGAAATTTTCATTTTGGAAATTCAGAATACATGTTCTTGGTTTTGCATCCACAACTACAGAAAGACTACAAACATAAAATACACATACACATATACACACAGCAAAGTCGACTTAGGCGAAATTTGAACTCAGAACGGACGAAATGCTGCTAAGCATTCTGCCTTATTGTTTAATAATAACGTTAAATAACAACAACCTCATCAATAAATGATATTTCTTTCTTTTGTAGTTTTTGTTGTTGTGACTCACTCCTCTTCTGAAACACTCCAGACTACAACAATAAGAAACAAACAATGAGAATAAGAAATAAGAGATACATTATAATATAATCAGCTCAGCCATTCTCCTCACGTCTTTTCTTGTAACAATCATGATAATAACATTATCATCATGGACAACAATAATGATAATAATCAGCATCATCCTTATAAGCAATAATAAAAGTAACAATAGCAACACACGAAGAAAAAAACACAGAAACTATCACAAAACAACACCAGCAACAACAATAATTTAGATGTTTGACTAACAAAAACACGAAATCAAAAACCACTGAAAACAACAACAAAGACAAACCACTGACTGTAACAACAATAAAAACTTCCTAAACAACCTCCCTCCACTCTCACTCTCACTCTAACTTTCAACACCAGACGACATCACTCACACTACAACTTTTCGGCCGCTTCTCTCCTCCTACTGCAACTCAACTGACGAGAACGCGCAATGCTCCCTTCACTTTAACAACTACTACCACTACTGCTACCGTTACTGCAACCATTATAGGTCTTACTCATCCTACCACTCTTTGTCTCTTACTGCTTTTCTTTTCTTCCTCCTCTTCTTTTGTTGTTTTCCTCTTTTATTGTTGCTCTCTGTTTCCCTCTTTCTATCTCTCTCTTTAGTACACACACTCTCTGGATAATACAATTTTATTCCTTTTCTCTCTGTCTTTGCCTTGTGTTCCCACTCATTTAGTGAAGTCTTCCTCTCTAACGCCTATTCGGCCCACACTACTACTCACTCTCGTTCCCCCTTTCTTCTTATCTCATTCACATCCTGTCTCTACATGCACACCCTCTGTCTTTCTCTGCGCCTGATACTATTACTCTTTCTGTCTTCGCTTGTTTTTCTCTTACTTTCCCCCCACATTTACTTGCTACCCTCACTCCATTATTACTTATACATTCACCAGCTCCCACTCAATTACACACCGAAGCTTCACTCACATATACGGCATTGCTACCCCCTCTCTCTCTCTCACTTACTCATTTACAGACACACACGACCACATACACTTATTACGGTTTCTTCCTTTATCCTTCTCTCTTTCTCTGTCATACACTCTCCCTGACACATTCGGCATTGCTACTCTCTCTACATAGCCTCCTCACCCTTTGCCTCCACATAGTCACACACAAAGCCTCGCTACTCTCTTTTTCCAAAGACAGTCTTTTCCCCCCTCTTCTGCAGCCCCCTTTCTCTCTACTTACACATTGCTACTCTCTCCGCTTTCTCTCACACTGTGTCTGTTTCTCTGTCACAGATACACACATAGACATTGCTACCCTCACTGAACCCCCACACCAATTTCTCTTCTTCTTCCTCCGTCTTCACCGTGTGTGTTTCTCTCACTCACGTTCTCCCTCCTCCTCTTCCTCTCTCTATCCCTCTCGTCTCCACTTTCTCTCTACTCACACATTGCTACTCTCTCCGCTTTCTCTCCCTTTCACTCTCATTTTACTCAGTCTCACACTGTGTCTGTTTCTCTGTCACACACAGCCATTGCTACCCTCACTGAACCCCCTTTCTCCACACACCGATTTCTCTTCCTCTGTCTTCACCATCTGTCTGTCTCTCTCACTCACGTTCTCTCCCTCCTCCTCTTCCTCTCTCCATCCCTCTCGTCTCCACTTTCTCTCTCTCTCTCTCTCTCACAAACTCTTACTGTCTGCCGGGGCTGAGTGAAGTTTTGCTGTGTTTGCCAGACGACCATGGCGCAAAACGCCACGGGCGGTGCTGTGAAGGCTTTACAATTGGAACTGAAGAAAATCCAAGAGGAACCGGTCGAAGGATTTCGAGTAAATTTGACGAACGATGACAATTTATTTGTGTGGGAGGTGGCGATTTTCGGTCCCCCCAGTACCTTGTATGAAGGGGGTTATTTCAAGGTGAGTAAAGCCTTAGCTCTGTGTGTGGGGAGAATGTGCAACCATCGTGGACAGTAACAGAGAATGTATATATGTATATATATGATATAATATATATATTTATGTGTGTGTGGACAATTATGTATGTATTGTGTGATTATATTAAATACATGGATACAGACAGGAAAAAGATGTGTGGATGTGATTATGTATAGTAAAGTGGGTATAGGATTCAGAGCGATATATAGCGTGTATATATATGTATATATAAGATGGATTTATGTATTATATATGCATCACTGTGTAAAGTATAGTGTGATGTATATTCATATATGGTTGAATACATCATATTGTGTAGGAAAGTAAGGAAAAAGGCCAGTGTATATATATGTGTGTATACATAGAGTAGAGAGAAGAAAATGTGATTAGGTATATATTATATAGATGTATATAGTATGAAATACGAGATCGTTAATACATACACATGTGTGTGTGTATAAATATATATATTCAACTGGAGCTGTTGCCTAAATATGTCTGCTTATGGCCTTTTTTTGTTTTGTTCCTGGTTTGTGAATGTAAAATATATATTATAATGTAATGCCGATGTGATCGACTGAAAATCTTCAGTACAGTTGTTACAGCATGGCCGTACTCCACTGACTTCGAACCAGTGGGAAATGAGTGTGTGTGTACTCATGGTTATTAGAATATGACCAGGTAAGAGAGCGTTCGATTAATTGAGATCGATAAAGTAAGTACACGACTGGAATAAGAAGTATTGAGGGCGATTAGGAGTCGGTGCCCCAGTATGGCCGCACTCCAGTGACTAAGACCTCTATACTAATAGACACCACACACACACAGGCCCCTTGTACTAATATATATATATATATATATATATATATATATATATATATAATATATATATATATACACACATTAAGGCTTTAAATATACATATTTCATGTATGTATGTCTATTAATATAATGCATACATGCGTATAATGTGTATAAAACTTGTCATTCTTTTACATATATACCCCCTTATACACACAATTTCATTCAATATATATACTCTGAAGCAATCTATTGTGTATATAATTCGTTGGTGTATATAACAAATATGGGTATTATTCGTTATGGAAATGCATAAACAGTATGTATGTATATATGTATACACACACGCATATATATATAATGTGTATATATTATCTATATTTAAATGTATAATTTATATCTATTTTGCATATGTATATTTACACGAATGTATATAACGTATGTCAGTGAGTGATTGTACACACACAATGTATATAGGCAAGATCGTGTGCATATAATGTGCATCTACTTTATTCTGTGTGTATAATGTATATCTCCTTGCTCGTGGATGCACGATGTGATGTCTAATAATTGTATATCTTAGTGTTCTGTTTGTAATATATAATTTACATGGCCATTGGATGTGTGTAATACACACACACACACTCTAATTGTGTGGATGTGTGTGTAATATATGTATCTACATGATTGTGTGTGTTTATAACGTGTACATGTCCGTGTGTAATGTGCACTACATGGTTCTGTGTGGGTTTATAACCAGAGTACTTTGTATGTATATATATATATAATGTGTCCACGTTATATATACATATATATATATGTGGCAATCTGCATTGTTGTTAAGATCATTATAGTCACGAGTGTATATTTTATCCATATGTACATTAGAGAAATTATATAATCTATGTTTATATAATTTATGCTTGTGTGTATATATATATGTATGGGTTAAATCTTGCAGTGTATGTATATATTGTTTATATTTGCATACACACACCATCACAGACCTCACATCCTTTATTTATATAATGTATACCGATATTTGTATCTGGATTTTATGTATACAAAGCATAAACACACACACACACACACACACATATGTATATATATATATATTTCTTCAATGTATAGAGTATATATTTTCGTTGTCTGTTCAAATCTCTCCTACCAAGCTAGTTTTGTTGTTGTCGCTGCAACCATTGATGTTGTTTTTTTTACTACCACCGCCCTCTCATATATATATATATATATATATA
>NC_068995.1:1112042-1118242 GCF_001194135.2 Octopus bimaculoides | reverse complement strand
TATATATATATATATATATATATATATACACGCACACACACACACACACACACAGGTAGATATAGGCGGACGACAGAAACAATCTGAATGATCATTATTTCTTTTGTTCAAACGTTTCTTTATCCAAATGACAACAGAATCCAAAACCAGTGATGATGTTTATATTTACGTCTTGGTTGTGTTCTCTGCAAACCTTATCCAGTTGTATTATATCACGATTTTGAAACACAATGGTCTCGGTTGTATATATATATATATATATATATATACACACACACATATTTCACCTCGGGTTCAAATATAGGCTGTTATCCTTGTGGTTATATTTTATTTTGGGTGCCTTTTTGTTTTCGACCGGTATAAGTCAGTGCTTATTAGATTCAGTGTGGTTTGTGTGTGTATGTATGTGTATATATATATATATATATATATATATATATATATATATATACGTGTCTGTATGTATATATATATATATACGTGTGTCTATGTGTATATACATATATTTATCAAATAGATGTATTGTGCACTGAATATTTTGCCACAACCTTAAATTGTAGTTCTTCCGGCTTTTTTGAAAACGTGAATTTATAACAGTTGTGTGCTTCATCGAGCGTGTATTCATGTGTCTGTATGTACATATATGTATGTGCGTGTAATATAATTTATTGAAAGTGAAAAACCTCGCAAAACTTAGTCCGGGGTTCGTTTCTGATTGTCGTGTGTGTGTGTGCGCGCGCGTGCGTATAGAAAAATTGGGAATAATGAAACCGTGTCTGTATGTTATTAATGCTTAATTTGCATTAGACTTGCCGTGCCATGAGTAACGTCATGAACATCACATCTTCACGTTGGTCCTCATTATATGAAAGCAGGTTCATGTTTGCCCCAAGAAATCTGACAATGTTTTGTGTGTGTCTCTCTCATTGTCCTTCCCCCTGTTTCCAGAGTGTTCTTCGCATGGACGTCTCCTGATGTGTGTACAAGAAACACGTATGGAAATGATAAGATGATGGTGTGTGTGTGTGAGTGAAATCTGGTTTATTGTCATTGAAAAATGAATTCCATCCCAAGTTTAAAAAATAAAACATTACTACTGCAGTAACAACAGCAATCGATACCTCTCAAATTGCATGATTATTATTGACAAATATAAACAATAGCATGGACACACCACTGTGTGTGTGTAAATACGTTTTCTACTTTGTTGAACGTCCATCAGGTGACGGTCATGTTAAGGGCACTGATACACATGGGAAAGCACTTGGGGTTGCGGGGTTGCTGATGTCTTCAAAGCCTGCCGTCTTGCTCTGTCTCCTCTTCCCACACCTCTTTCTGCAGCTAGGAAGATGACTTTGGTATGTTTTCGCCATGAACGGAAGTGAAACATCAATAATGTTTATGTGCAGCAGCAGCAGCAGCAGCCGTCCTCACTCCCAGCTTCTGGGCCTTGTGGTCAGCGATAGAACAACCAGATTACACAGACCACACCACACTGCAATGCAGTAGTAGGTCAGGATGCTCTCTCACTTGAAAGTTGGAGAGTAGCCGAGAAGGAAAATTAATTTAATTTTCTTTCTCCAAAGGAAATCCAGACTCGACTGGAACTTGCCTCACTATAAAACTGGTGGACCACGAGAGGATCTCTGTTGCAGGTTTTTGAAAATTTTTAATGGGTTGGTACTCAAACCTTTTTTAAGGCCTCGAGGTCTCTGCAGCTGATGTCCCACTTGACATCTGTAGAGGAAAATATGGACAGGAGTAAACTGGGATAGGTGGGTTAGTGGTGGAGTGGTTTGTGGTTCTGGTCTGAACATGGATGAACCAGGGTTAGTGGTGGGCCTGGGCTGAATGTAGGTGGAGTTAACCAGTTTGGATGGTGGGTCTGGTTTGAATGTGGGCGGACTGGACCAGTGTAGGTGGAGGTTCTGATCTGAATGTGGGTGGAGTAAATCAGGGTGGGTGTTGGATTCTGTCCTGAATGATGCTTGCAACAGTAAACTTCATTAAATGCATCTAATGGTGGTGGTGGTGGAGTTAAACCAGGTAGAGGATCTAATCAAGAAATGAGATGATGTTTGTCATTGTTATGAACATGTATAATCAGGTGAAAGAAGTGCAAATTGTTTCACACACTCACACACACACACACACACACTCACACACACACACACACCAAATCTCCTGCATATTTATTTACCACAAACTTTGATAGTTTTACAACAGTTTTTTTTGTTGGACAGATATTTTTCACCATTGATTGTATTTGACATTTCTTCATGCAAACTGGAGACAATACCAACTTCAGTGAATACTTTTTTTTTATTATTATTGTTAATAGTAGAAGCAGTAGTTGCAATATTTGTAGATGACCTATTGTAATTGTGTTGGAAAACAATTGTGTGGAAACACAAACATTTACACCATTCCACATTCTTAAATATACTTGTAAACATAATCTAAATCCTCACATAAACCTTGTGTTGTAAACCTCCTCCTCCTCCTCCTCCTCCTATGCTTGCTTCCCATTGTGGTAGAGATCGTCACATCCTCGGCCAGTTGCTCTTCAGAGTGGTTGGTCCTCTAGGCAGGTTCTGTCCCATAACTTACAAACATTCTGCTTGTAGCACGTTTTCTATGGTTGGCTGTCCTACAAAGAGTGTCTTGGGGTGTATTTCATTATGATATTAGCATTAGAAAGGTTGTCAGTGCCCTCAGCAAAATTAAAGGGTCCTGTCAACCTTAGACCTCTCTGATAGTGGCATTAGCACTAGAGATTGTCATGCTCCTAATAAGACAAAAGGATCCACTTAACCCTTGCATTTCCCAACACCAATGACACACAGAGCGTACTGGCACTTGCTCTACAGAGGTTGTTAATGCCATCGACAAGAATAAAGGATCTTCTCAGCCCTAGCTCTTCTTAATTATGGTATTAATACTTTTGAAGTTGTCCCATGTCCTTGGCTCCTCTTGACTCTGTAAAGTAGTACACAAATAATACAAAGTCTACATAACACATTGTCGTCAGCTGTGTGTGTCATAGATATGTTAATGCTCAACCGTAAACATAATATCTATAACTCATCATTAAAATACACGTGCACTTATTAAAAATTCAAGAATTAAGGATTATAGTTTGTTGTACAGAGAAAATCATAATTTTTTTTTATTAAGGCTGCAAGACATTGGTGTGTCAAACAAAATGCTTTGCAGCATTTCTTCTGATTCTTTATGTTCAAGGTTCAGATTCTGTGAATGTTGATTTGCCTTTCATCGTTGGAGGGGTGGGTCATTGAAATATGTACTAGTTGAGCATTGGGGGGTCAGTGTATAACTGACTTACCCCCCCTCCCTCCCTACCCTACAGTTGCTGGCTTTATGCCAATATTTGAAACCATCAAAAGGTGCTGAGTTGGTTGTCTCATTAGCACATCAATCAAAATACTAAGTGGTATTTCTTGTGGTACTTTTTGAGTTCAAATCCCACTGAAGTTGACTTTGCTGTTCATTGCTTTGGGTTTGATAAAGCAAGTACCGGTCAAGTGCTGGGCCCAGTGTAAATGACTATCTCCCTCCCCTCAGAATTGCTGGCCTTGTACCAAAATTATTCTTGTGGTGATGGTGGTGGTCACCATCCTTGTCATAACTATCATCGGCTTTTGGCGCAAAACCAACATTGAAGACTCAATCAATAAACTCTGTCTCACTAAAAAGTCATCAGTTTCTGACTCATTCTTCTTCTGTATCGTCTGTCACCTTTATCCACTCCATGACTGCTCTTCTTCAGGACTTTGCTTTTTCCAGTTGAACTGAAAACTCTCCACTGGCATTAGTCCTTAGGCTTTTCAACATCCCTCTTGTATGTTTCTCATAAGAATTGAGTTGTGCTGTTTTTTTTTTTTTTTTTAAATTTTAACTCCAGGTCAACTCTGATTCAGCAGACCTTATGACAAAGGTATTCCAGCTTTGGCCATCCCATTTTTCTATATATCTAGAACTACATTAACCAATGTGTCCTTCCTAAAATGGTAGGTTCAATTATAAAGAAATTTGGCTGCTGTTTCTAGCTGCAGATGTAACACTGTCATTGGCTCAAGGGTGCACTTGTATATAGGTAAAGTGGATCACCTGAAAAGACAGAATGAGTATAATCTCAATTAAAATATCTTCTTAGTCAGGGATGACCTAGGGCTAAACAATATATTCTTACTCCATTGTGAAGAAACTTGACTTTTTTTACTGGTCCTAGTTTGGGCTTGGGTGTTACTATGGAACCACCTTTTAAGGGTTTTGATTAATTATCAATTCCATAACTTTGGCAATTATTTTATCAATCTCTGTTTAGTGAAAGGTTAAGTCCATTCTGGTGTAAAGGGATGTAACTCACACTGAATAAATCCTGTGAGATGTTTTTGTTTGACTCACTGATTTATCATTAATCCCATGTGCAGGTACACACATACACACACACGTGGATGGTTTGACAGGAGCTGGTCAGGCCGGAGCCTGCACCAGACTTCTGTGTCTGTTTTGGTAGGGTTTTTACAGCTGGATGTCCTTCCTAACACAACCCACTCAGCAGAGTGAACTGACTGCTTTTTACATGGCAAAAGCACACACACACACACACACGTGAGGTGTAGTCCCAAAATACCTGACCTTTGTAGACTATTCCCCCCCTTGAGAGCTCACACACTTCTCTCTGCGGTTCTGTCCCTGCTGGTAACATCTCAGGCATGCTATGCAACTCTACTCTTACTTTTCTCATAACTTCTTCTTGTCACTTGTATCACTTCCCTTTCAGCCTAATTTTCAGAAGTAACATGGTGCCAAGTTGGGAGAATAGGGGGCCTGTCAAACAAGTGGTGTATTGTCCTTAGCCAGGAAAGCTTGGAGTATGAGGTGTGTCTAAAAGTGCCCAGCTTTATTTTTTTCGATGACACTCTCTACATGTACAAATTCTTCATTAAAATGGAATGTGCCTTTTCCCACTTCATGAGTAATTTCCTGGATTGTTATACAACAGTCTTCCACGTCTATTCACTGAACTTTTTCAATTGGTTCCTCATTTGGCTTGTGGATGGCCTCCCTGGGCATGCCTTGCTCTCCACTGAGCTCTGGCCATGTTCAAAATGGTTGTACCATTCCTTAATCTGAGATTTGCTTATGGCATCATTGCCAAAGGCCTGCTGAATCTTCTAGATGGTCTGAGCTTGAGTATCACCAAGCTTTTGGCAAAACTTGATGTGTTTGGTCATTTTGCTTGAAAACCAAAATCTGACAAGCATGCACTATGTCTGTACTCTTGGCCTAACAGCCGGGAACTGACACAGCCCACCGGTGGGAAAATTTTCATGCATGTGCAGAAAGGATGGCATCATCTCCCAACCAAAGGATTTTTCCCACATAGCATTAGTTTTGGTGAACGCACCTCATGCATATATATACATACACACACATATATATATATATATATATATATATATATATACACACACGTATGTATATATATAATCGTCATCATCATTATGTAGATGAGAGAAAGATAAGTAGTAGTAGTCAAGGTAATGTTCTTAAAATAATGCCTCAACCTACAGTTTAATACATAAATCAGAATTGCTATTTCTAGACTAGTAAAGGATGCTTGAAATAGTATATTAAAATGAGCTGATGTTACTAATGTGAATTATCTACTCTATGGAGATAATTATCATTAAATACTTAAACTGTATTTGTAAAACAAGAGTGAAACCTGTCGTCATTCTTTTGAAGGACATGACAAAAAATAAGTCTGTATTTATATTTGTTTCTCGTTCCTTTTATGTCCTTTTTTTGTTTTCATGCTAGTATAGGTTTTGGACAGTTACAGTTGCAAGAGAAATACCTAGCCAAGGATAAACCTCTGTACCTGGCTTTCGTTGACATGGAGAAAGCCTTTGACAGGGTCCCCCGATCCCTTATCTGGTGGTCAATGAGGAAACTTGGGATAGAAGAATGGCTAGTGAGAGCTGTGCGAGCCATGTACAGAGATGCGGCCAGTAAGGTGAGGGTTGGAAATGAGTACAGCAATGAATTCCGGGTAGAGGTAGGGGTCCACCAAGGTTCCGTCCTCAGCCCCCTATTATTTACCATAGTCCTCCAGGCAATCACAGAGGAGTTCAAGACAGGTTGCCCCTGGGAGCTCCTCTATGCTGATG